>NC_092636.1:28072248-28118222 GCF_039555335.1 Amphiura filiformis
GGTCGTAGATAGCACAAAGTATACATTTTTGAATAATTTGGTGTATCATTTAACAAGATTTGAGAAATATTTTATTTTTACCCCCGTATGACCTTTCGTGACCTCTGGCGGTCACTAGGGGTCAAATCCAAAATGCCTCCACATCTTAGAATAAACTATGGCCCATGTACAGCATGTATGCAAATTATGATGTTTGTATCAGAAAGTGCGCACTTGTACCAAATGTGGGTGCTTAGCAGCTTGGCTATTTGCGGCTTCCTCTTCTTCTTATTATTATTATTTAAATTAAAGCATACAATATTTATGGTTTTATCCAATATCTCAATCTTGCTTGGAAAAATATATTTTTGTGGAAAATTTTCTATAAATTGTATACCATTTGGAGAATTATGTACTCTTGTGATGAAGGTACAAACAAATGTTGTAAAGGCGTAAATGATCTAATTGATGGCAAATAATACGATCATGATCGTGGCAATAGTAAGTGGTTTCACAAAATAAGTCGAAAATATCTGACCACTGACTGAATCCCAAATTTGTACATAATTATGCATCGGTCTTTTAAAGTTCAATAAACTGGATTGTAGTATGAGGCGCGAAACATATTAATATTGAGGTCATTGATCCGAGTAACACTTATCATTAGGAAGTAAATAAACTGGATTGTAGTATGAGGCGCGAAACATATTAATATTGAGGTCATTGATCCGAGTAACACTTATCACTAGGAAGTGGACAGGAACTCACCTTCCTCAAGGCATTTCGTAGTTAGTTGCTTATGCGCCTGTCACACTACACCGAATAGGTCTTCCGTATAAGAAACGGATGGTATTTTAGTAAATCCGTTGTTGTTCGTCAATGATCGTTTTATGTTCTTTTTATGTCCTGCTATCATCCGCCAAATGCGTTTCGTGTTAGGTGATGTTCGTTAAGTCCGTCGGCAAGTTCTGTGCATGCACAAAACTTGAAACGGAGTGTACCGAATACACATGTTCGGTATTTATCCGATATGTGTTCGTATGGTGCTGCATATTGCCGGAGTTTGTTCGCTATCCTTTCGTTCATGTTCGTTCTTTGTTCGTTGCACTCGGCCCGTGTTCGTTGCAAATACGTTCCTGTGAGGCCTTCACCACCGGATAGCATATTTTTGCATTCGGTGATGTACGTTGACCCAGACCGTCTTAGTGTCACACTACACCGGATAGGTCTTCCGTATAAGAAACGGATGGTATTTTAGCAAATCCGTTAGTGTTCGTCAATGTTCGTTTTATGTTCTTCATATGTCCTGCTATTATCCGCCAAATGCGTTTCGTGTTAGGTGATGTTTGTTTAGTCCGTCGACAATACGTTTCAAGTTTTGTGCATGCACAAAACTTGAAACGGAGTGTGCCGAATACACATGTTCGGAAGTTGTCCGGAGGCTTTTGACTAACACACGCGTCGCGTCACGTCACGTCACGTCGCGTCACGTCGCGTCACGTCGCGTCACGTCACGTCACGTTGATATCTTCTTAAAAGTTACAAACAAGTCATACGGTTGAGATCCAATTTGACCTTGACCTCTATCAAGCTGGGGGCCTTGGGTGAATGCACCCGCGGTGGGCCACATAACACCCCGCCCAACGAACTGGGTACCGTTGGGTCCCTCAATTCTCTGTTTTCAACTCCTATTTTCCTATTTTATTTTTAGGCCCTATTTGATAAAAACTTTCCCGGAAACTTTTTTCCCTTCGCCACTTAGTTTGTATTTCTTTTGCCAATTGAGAATGCTTGACAACCACCTGTATTTACTGCCTTTTTGACAACCCGATCCAATCACCCAAAACAAGCCAGAACTCAACATGACCCTTGTTTGCACCCCAATCAATGTTTCGCTTAGCACATACCATGAACATGCACTAGGAACTTCCATTATAAAAAAGACCCGATATGAATGCATGGGATACGCGTGGCTATTTTTAAACTGTGGAAAATACCCCGGGCCGTATTCTCGCAAAGGGGCTAACACCCGTCCCAGGACACACCCCGGCCCCGCAGAAAAAACCGCAGACGCCACGAAAAAATGAACAACACAACCGCGCAATAACATGACCCAGCCCACCCCACTTGACATGGCCAAAGAGCCTCCCAGGCCTAAGGTTGACCCGTCTTCAAGAATACGACCTCAGAGTTTTCAATGGAAAATTCCATACAGCTGTGTTTGTTTTACTTGGTCACGTTGTTGCACACGTGTTTTCCATGGCCTGCTCTATTGCATATGATACACACATGCTGATATCGACAGCGAACGAACTTGCACCCGCTGGGCCTGTTGAAATCAAAACAAATCTTTGCCGGGGGTCCACTCTTGCAGTAGATGGGGCACTTGGGGTTCTTTTTAGACGGTATTGGGAGCCTCCGTGAGGGTAATTTGTGGAGTTTCCTGGGCCTGATTGAGTGGGATTTTGAACCCAGAGAACCCATTAAATGGGGTCGGATTTGACATGAACATTACTGCAAGAGTGGACCCCCGGCAAAGATTTGTTTTGATTTCAACAGGCCCAGCGGGTGCAAGTTCGTTCGCTCATGAAGATATCAACGTGACGTGACGTGACGCGACGTGACGCGACGTGACGTGACGTGACGTGACGCGACGCGTGTGTTAGTCAAAAGCCGTTCGTACTGTTCTGTATATATACCCTGGGTTTGTTCGTTATTCTTTCGTTTATATACCGCAGGTGTTTGCAAGGTTTCGCAGGCGCTTGTGCCGGATGTAGGCCTATATGGCGAACATGTGCATCGATCATGGGGGGACTTTCTGAAGGGTGTGTGACGCAATATCATATTCCCCCAGTACTTTAGTGACTGAAAAGTAGAAAAAAGGGGGAAAGGAGAGAAAAAAGAAAAGAAAGTGAGAAAAATTGAAGAGAGAAGAGAAGAGAAAAAGTTTAATTGCACGTAATTTAGTATTGAGGGAGGGGCACTTTCTGAAGGGTAGAGGACGCAATATCAAATTCCTACCAGTTGTGATTGACAAGAAGAAAAAAGAAGAGAAAACATGGAAAAGGTTAAATTGTACGTTATTGAGTAGGCCCAGGATAATAGTAAGCCTAAGTATACTATAGGCAGTGCTTAAATGTGGTTCCTTGGCCCAAAAGCCTGTGAAAATTACTGCCGGCCCGTCGATATATGTAGGGCCCGTGACATTTTGTCACCAAAGTTAGTATTTGAGACGGACTAAGGTCTATTACTGACTTTAACATATATCAATCCATGCATGCTTTACCTGAAATTACGAATCTGAAGTCTTATATCTACATGTATAAGTGTCAGTGGATCAGTGTAACATTTTAAATTTTGCAAATTCAGTTCGGGCCTTCTTCGTTTTTTGTTTAAGGCAATAATAGTGTAAAAATGATGCACCAAAAACAATTTTCCAAATTTTCCATTTTTAAAATTTTTTACACAATAGGCCAGGCCTGATAATGTAAATAGGCCCTACAGTCCCCATGCAAAATGGCTTCAATTGGACCTTCATTTTGAAAAATGGACAAGTCTTCCTTTTTGCTTCTGCTATGGACATCCACGTGTTATTTTTAAAACAATTGTTTATATTATACAATAATGGTGAAAATTTTTCAATGGCTTCAATTAGGTTTTCGTTTCACCAATTTGCGGCTGTTTCAAACTAAAATAGTACCCAATAATAGTGCTAAAATTGATCCAAAAAATGACAAATGGCTTCAATTGGGCCTTCATTGTCCAAAAGTTTCTCACCTCTATTGCCCCCGGACGCTGGTTGTCCTGATATATCAGATTTGTAGCCCTTTTGTACTTATCATTTGTTGGACGTTGAACGATTGAATATAAAACGCCTGCAGGATTATTAGTGGCCACAACGCATAAAGAGACGAACGGGAATCGGACCCCAAATCCGGTCATTTGTCGGACGTTGACCCCCAAATCCGGTCATTTGTCGGACGTTGAACGATCGAATATAAGACGCGTGCAGGATTATTAGCGGCCACAACGCATAGAGAAACGAACAGGAATCGGACCCCAAATCCGGTCATTTGTCGGACGTTGAACGATCGGATATAAGACGCCTGCAGGATTATTAGCGGCCACAACGCATAGAGAGACGAACGGGAATCGGACCCAAAATCCCACCGAATCTTCTGCCGGACTGGTGATTTTTCCACCGAATAAAATATTTTTGTATTCGGTGATGTACGTTGATCCAGTCCGTCGTAGTGTGACAGACCTATTACATCAACTGTGCAGGTGAGGTGACAGGTGCCTGTGCTGCCTGTTTTAGTCCAATGTCTAATTGCCAATGCAATGGACCTCTTTAATTATCAAAAGTCCTAACAAATGTAACTCAGCCGTTACAAATACACCTACAACTTTTCGTTTAATACGGTAATTTTAACATCTAATTTGCGCCAATTTACCAAGTTTCCTGGTCTAAGTTGAAGGTGACAAATACCCCCTTTGCAGTAAATAATTGTTTTGAATCAGGGCGTAGAGAATGGCGGAATGTATATGCCAAATTGATTGCATTTAATAACTATTGATCGCTTTAAACGCATTTGTTCATTAAAACATTGCTGTGTTGTTAATATAAAACACAATTGAACGAATTGGTGTCATAAGGCGCATAAAAAAATCACATTTCTTTCTATGATAAAATATTATGAATACGATTAATACAGTAGTTCTGAAACTATAGGCATTTTTGTGTGTTCTTTTTTGTGTGGAAAATTTTTCTCGACTTGATTCTACCTTTAAATTTCTTTTTTTTTGTTCATTTTACTGTTAATTATCTCAAAGCAGTCCTCGATGTATCTTATAATTCTGTAAATAGATCTTATGTTTATACAGCAATGTAAAATGTTTCAGTACTTTTGTTTTGTATATGTGATACGATCAAGCAAACTCAGTCGGAACTCGGAAATATTGATTTTGAGATACAGCCAAACAAAGGAAATATTTCCTTTTGTTTCCTTTTGTGTTGGGAACTTTTTATTTGCTCATATCTTTGGAACTGGTTGTTCAATTTCAATGGAGTTTTCTGCAAAATGCAGTTTTGTATTTATAAGTTTATTACTATCCTATAAGAAACTGAAAATTTTATATTTCCGAGTTCCGACTGATTTTGCTTGATCGCATCACATGTAATGTTATACTCAATGCATTTATGTAATTTACTCCTGTAGCATGTTATTGTTCTTTATGAGTTAAATTTCTATCAATTGTCATTAACGATTGACTAATTAATTCTTCTTAAAATGCTTCACTCAGTAATCTTCGGAATACCACTGACTAATGATGGTAGCCTAAAATTGATTACTTTATGCACTCTATTTGTAGAATATTTCAAAGGTGAATATGGTTGAGAACACTGGAACTATTATTATAAATCTTAAAATACAAATCAACCGATGAACAATGGTCAATTGGAACACATAGACCGCTACATAGAAAATCTAATATCTGCATTCATAAAAATAAACTTCAATTTATATAAAGAGATAGGATGTGAACTTCTTTTTATTGACATGCTTCTTGATACCGCGGAAAATATGGCACGGTAGTTTAAAGCCAACCATTCGAATACAGGTTTACAAAAATCGACGATCCCATCGTGCAGCCGCGCCGTGGTATTGTCATTTTGTATTTTAGACACAAATAATTATTATCCAGATAAAGATCTAAAAGATGTAAACTGTAAACTTCATTTGACCTTGAATACTGAGATACCTTGGAATTAAATCAATTCAAGGGTGCAATAAGAAAACATCTCAGTAACTGCTAATTTCCAGTGGGGTCTGCTGTCCAATGTGTGCTTTCTTTCTTCATTTGTTTTATATGCTCTGTATGTTTTGCCAAAATCTTTCTATTAAGGACCCCATTGGAAATAAGTTTGAAACATTGGCTTTATGGGTTATCCTGGTTCATATTGTATTTTTTGAAATCTTTATCTGTATTTTAAACTTGTAATAATATACATTTTTATATTTCGTATTATATAATGCTGTTTTAAATGGAACCAAATAAAATCAATCAATCAATCAATCAATCAATCAATCAATCAATCAATCAATCAATCAATCAATCAATCAATCAATCAATCAATCAATCAATCAATCAATCAATCAATCAATTTCAAATGGGGCTCGCCGTCCAGACACATCTTCGTATCTATCATTGTAAATAACTCGATGTTTTTTATATCGTTTAAACTCAGGGCATCTTCTTAATGGCCTGGCTGCCATAATTTCTGCCATCTTGAGTGGTTTTGTCGTTTGTGTGTGTTTCCTCCTCAGCACAAGAGGGTAGTATCATAACACACCTTAATGATAAATCATCTTTTGAGTTGCGCTTCTAAAACACATCGAATACCCGCAAAAGGTAATTTCTTGGCCTCGATATATCATAAGCCTCCATAGATTTGTTTTAACGCTAACTTCAATTTTATAAACTTTCATTACAATATCGCCTCAAAATTAGTCTAAACAAAGTAATAAAGTGCAAAAACACGTGTAGTGCATCTAAAAATTTCATATCATAATATAATTTAAATTACAAGTAATAACCAGGACAGGACAATGCACAAATTAAGCAGCAATTAATCACAATTCAGCAATAATTGTTGTTCCATACTATGGACCTATGAATATTATTAGACAACATGCGGACATAATGATATTAATCAGTAGCGTATAACGTATTAATATTTAAATTAAAATCGATAGAACACCACTAGACGTCCCTTTGCGACTTACTCAGCTGAACCTACCGGGTAGAAATCGTTCAGAATCACCACGTTTGGGCTAAAATAGCGTACAATTGAAGATTCCTCATAAATTTAAATAAAGAAATGTGTGAAACTGATGACACAAAACCACAAAATACATTAACAGTTTCAAACGACATCGGTTGCCTAATGCCACGAATGTCAATGTTAAGCCACCTGGGTACTCCCATCAGTGTATTGAATCTACCCAAATGCCTTAATAACGACACACACATTAGCATGTATTACATGCACAGACCGCTATTTATTACATTTTAAGGGATATGAGTGTACTCCAAATGAAACCCTAAGCATGTTAAAAAACGTGTTCTTCATTTTCAATAAGTTAAACAAACATTGAAATCCATCAGTCTAACATCAACTCAATTTCCATAAGTACATTAATGGATGCTTCGCGTGTATTTTATTATTTTATCTATTTGACCACACATAAGATTGAAGAGATTTGCTCCTTTAAGATACGTTTTACTAATAGCTGCTGGTAAAAGGGTGTTTCCAAAGTTTTAAATCATTATGTTGTCGACTTACAATTTTTGTACTGGTAAACTTGCGAAACGTAAAAAGCTAGAAACGCTTCACTTCTTCATTGCTTTTGTAAATTCCCGCTTGCCTGTGTCTGCCAATACCGTTACTGCTATACGTTCTTAGACTTAATGATATGACCTAGATATATATCTTAGGCCTGAAATATGGTTCGCTTAGGCGGTATGAAGTCGTGTGTCGTATAGGCCAATGTGATACACATTTCTTTGCTTCCAGAATCCAAACCGTTGGAAAATTTAACCCAACATTTGGGTTTTTGACTTCAATGTAACATAGAAAACATGCACCTTACCTTATTTTACAACCAGACAATCCATTCACCGGTACCTTCGAGTTTTCGAATATGACCACCTAGTCAATTGCCATGATTTTAAAGTGTCTCTGTCTTTGTCAATTTTATAAATGATTATTTTCGATACTGTTGTGACGTTACTTTATTTGCATAATCAGATAAATGAATATTGACCATTGTGCCTTAAGCCACGATACCTGTTCATCAAGTGAACGTGGTATCGTCCCGCACACCAATTGAACGGCGTGGAGCGAGCTATTGTCCGTGCTTTGATAAATGATTCACTTCTGGTCGGCTTGCAAACCCGTGAGGATTACACGCGGGTTTTACATCATGGATTAAACTTCAAGCAGCCATCGTAGCTGACATCTTATTGAATTTATCTTATGAATTATGCGCACTTTTAAATGATTGTTTTGTAATGAAAAAGGAAAATTAAATGTTATAATGGCTCAGCATAACCATAATTGACTGGCTAGAGACTATTTACATATGGTTGCAATTTGGTAGTACATTACCAGCAGACGATACAAAAAGCAGGGTCGTGTTCTTCATTTTGATTTTACGCGATATAAATTCAGAATTGTGGATACATGATTATTGTCAACATTTAAAACTTAACATACACCCACACACTATTTGCATTACAACTATTTCCGAATACCTGAAAAAATATCAAAAAGTTTGGAAGTCCAAAGTCATCTGCAAATTGGTTTGTTTTATTAAGGCCTCACAATGATAGTTATATATGTACTAAATAAAGATTCCGGTAAATAATTGTGGATTACATGTTTGCCGTGAAAGTAGAATGGGTAAAATAAGACCCGTTTATAACTCGATGAATTGAAGCAGACTTAATTCCGAGGACCCATGTTCAGATCCTCGGAACTCTCCAGGACCTCGTCCTATCGGAGCTGAGTGTTATCAAGGATTATAATCGGTAATGTAAGGGCATTGATCCCACTCACCCAGCGCCCCATATAAAATATAATAGAATTTAAAAACTGGATCTAATAGTTGCACTCTATATCAAAATTTTGCCGAACTGGCTTCCGGTGTTCCTCGGTCTATTTTGCAGATGTCAGAAGTGGATCGTCAACATGACTTCAGAGGTGCGTGCCCTTCTATCTGCTGCAGTCATTCTATATTGTAGAGAGTAAAAGTACAAAATGTTTTTTACTGAACAAACCTGGTTAATCTATTCAACGAGATATTTTAAATCTTGTATTTGTACTTTTAAAAGACTCATGGTATATCATTGATTATACCTGCTCTATCGATTCCATCGCAATTCGCCAGCGAAGTGTTACGTATCATCCGATTATCACTATGCCAACTGGATCACGCTTTTAAGTTCTGCACCACGATCGAAATGATCTCAACACAACATCTATGGCATGTATCGCGTGATCCAGTTACCAAGGAGTTATGTAACCACTTCGCTGGCGAATTTTTTGTTAAGGTCATGTGCGTATGTCTATGTTATAAAATCATACAACTAGATTATACCACTGATACTTCAAAGCACAATCCTGAAAACGTCAACAAATCTATGACGTAGGTAATACGAAAAAGAAATGTATGAATCTAGTTCATCTAACATGCTAAAAGCTCCACGTGATTGAGAGATGTGCTGTAACAAAGAACTGCATCAACAAAGAAAACAAGATAACATTGTATTTGAAGGGACGAAACCAACATTCCATAGCAATTACATGTTGTTATAGAAGCAAAATAACCACGTGCCGAAAGTATGCCAGATAAGCTTGGTACATTTTTGCAACTGTTCCCAGAGGAGAATGAACACTGCAAAAATAACAGTGCTGATAGTACCCGTTTACCTGTTTAAAAGCAGAATTATTTGCAAATGTGTTTACGTAACTTAAGTAGGGCTGGTACATAACAAAATATGTTTTTAATGTAATGTTTGTTTACGTAGCCTAATTTTTAAAGTGCAAAGACGACGTTTAATAGGAGCGTTATAAAGGATATTTCAATTATAATATTGGGTTTTTGTTACATTATGGGAAAGGTATTGAACAGTGGGAACTGAGCGACATGGAACACTTTGTTGATTTTAGAGGTAAAAATGTGCAAATAAATTATACTTACTCTACTTTGGTCGACCTCGATCGTACTCGTTTCATCTCTGAACGGTCTTGCATTATGTGGTTCAGGACTTCAGCTTTTTCCTGGCAATGATTGCAGGATATACGGCGTTTGTGATGGTTGGGGCCTTAGAGGACATACGAAGAGACTTCCTTTGCCAGTTGAGTCCTCTCTCTCTCTCTGACTCGGGAAATGTTGCAATATATAAGAAGCTTGATCCAGCAACCATCAAATCTTCCTTTAATTTTGTCGATAAGCGTGAAACATTCTGTATCATGTAAGAGGATGCTCTCTACTGCAACTCGAAAGAAGTTGACCTATCGTCAAAACTGCCGCCAAAGAAAGATTGTATTAGGTAACTGAAATGTAATTCCATGCAAGGATTGTATCATGCATAATCGATAGATATCGAGTATTTAGTGGAAGTAAGAACAGGAAACAACTGACATACCTGCTCAATGTTTTCCAAATAACTTTCGCGGTATAGATCATTCTGGGACAGCCTGTACCATATGACAACTTCCTAAATCAATTGGTGATTTCCAAACATGAAAGCAGTTCAAAATTAGGAAAGAAAACCAAACCATTTGTACAATTATTCAATTCGTTGAACTATACACTGTTTTCATAAGACAAATTGAATAAAATATGTATGTTGATTCTTTAATTTAACTTTTACTAGGACTGTCACGGAATTATACTCCAAATATATTTGAATCCGTGACTTCTTTCTAGTCCGAAGGGTCGCTAGTCCGAAGGGTCTCTAGTCCGAAGGTTCTCTAGTCCGAAGGGTTGCAAGTCCGAAAACCAGATTAAGTTCGCTAGTCCGAATAAAGAATAAGGGTTAGTGTTATGGTTTAGGGTTCGGGTTCGTGTTAGGGTTAGGGTTAGGGTAACATAGGGTTAGGGTTAGCAAGCCTTATTCTGTATTCGGACTAGAGAACCTTATTTATTATTCGGACTAGCGAACCTTTTGACTAGAGAACCCGATATTCTGACCTTTTTCGGAATTCGAACTACGTGTTTGGACTAGCAAACCTTTGGACTAAGGAGCCATTGGACTAGGGAACCTTCGGACTAAAGAGTTGTCGCCTATGAATCAACTAAACAGCCTCTTGATAAGCAACAGCTTATTATGCTTTTTAAGTCGACTTGTGCTAAGCAAATGTAATTAATTGCCTATTTTCTTAAGCTTTCCAAATCTCCACAAATGTACATATACATAAATGAATTTCTAACACTAATTATGTTATTAAAATATTTATTTTGTATTTTAAACCCAGTAACTAAATAAATTAAGCGTTAAAAAAGTAAGACATCTGGTAACGCTTTGGATTCTTCGCAAAATACAGATTACACAAACATTTTGAGTTTGAAAAAAAAAAACCAGCATTTCAAATTTAGTAGACCTACTTAGTAGAGATGAAATGAGTTTTGGTGATGATTACTATATAACAGTTGAATTGCGCCATAATCCAAATTAGGCTCCTTGTGAGCCACGTAGATAAACGCAGTATGTTGTGGAGTTAAGTTTCAGGAACGACTTGTCAACCAATACTGCTGGTAAATGGTAAATTTCTTTCAAAGTGTTTTATCAAAACAACGAATAATGCTCTATGCGATCAATTTTAAACTACGAAATACAGTTGAAATATAATACTACAGTCAGCTTATAAAGATATAACTGATCTCTTTCATGATTACTGACTTCTTTTTATTCCTAAAAGCACTTAAACTGTCTGCAGAACTATGTCGGGTGCTTTCGGATCTATAACAGTTTAGGACATTGTAAATAAATAAGCTGAAGAAAAGTGACACACATAAGACAAACACCAAAATGGTTCAGGAGGGTAGAAACATATATGATGTGTGAAGTTAAAGTGTAAGCTTGGCGGTTTATCAAACAGAAACAACTGGCTATCAAACTAATAAAGACCATACAGGATGTATCAAAATAAAATAAACAGTTTGGAAAATGCCACTAGATTAAAAAGTATGAGGTATTTGGTCAAAATACTTTATTTCAACAAATGTAAAATCACTTGCGTCTGACCATTAATAAGGACTCAGTAGTTATTTTCGTGAGCCGAGTAAAAATGCAGTTGCGCAAAGTAAATTAATATAACATGAAAATCACATGTTTGAGCACTTTAGAGTAATTGACAGAACGCCTTTGTCAAGTGGAATGTTCCCAAGATATCCTGATCTTACACCTCTGGATTTTTTCTTGTGGGCTAACTAAAGTCAAAGGTTTTTACAAGTTCTTCTGCAGTCCTTGATGAACTTCAGAGACGCATAATTTCACAAGTGGACATCCTCAGGCAGGACAGACCCCAGGGTGTCCCACAAAATAAATCACCGGGTGAATGAATTTGAACATAATTAGAGAAATAGGAATCAGAATTCAAAAAATGCGTAACGCATGCTTCCATTTACTTATTCCAAGTTTGAAAGAAAGATCATTCAGTACAATACAGTGGTTAATATGTCAATCGGCTTTATATTTTTTGTTTTGGTGAAACCCTTTTCGTTCATCTTAAGCACCTGTTTCTTGCAAAACATTTACTTAGATTTTGTTCAAATGTAAAAATAATGCAAACTATTAAAAATGTAAGCTGGTATGTAAGATGATGCTCGGTACTTGTAAATATAATCGCCGATGCATATTAACGTGTGTCATTTGCATGTAAATTATTATACTTTCTGGCCAGCGCCAGCGCCGTGCGGGGCCACTATGCCCCAATTTTCATTCGTCAATAGGTAAGATGTTTTTTGACGTGATTTTATTAAATTCTATTATGGTGTATTGCCGACACATGCCTGTCGTGTCGTTTGCATGTGTCATTACTACTGGCCAGGGCCGCGCGGGGTCACTATGCCCAATTTAGTAAGCTAGTAGCCTACTTAAGATATTGCATAAAGAATTATATGTAAATCCCAGTTATCTAACAAGTTAAAGATTTCTCACACAATAATGTTTTAAACATATCGTATAAAAAAACTAAAAGCTACCTCATCACTTAATCATGTCTTTTAGTTTAATTGATTTCAGTTCACATGCACTACAATCGTGCAAATCATGTTAAAGTTGTCATATTTAAAACTTTTGGGTATTTTTCTCATTTGTGATGCGATCAAGCAAAATCAGTCGGAACTCGGCAATAATACATTTTCAGTTTCTTATAGGATAGTAAAAAGGATTTACAAAGCTGGATTTTGCAGAAACCCCCATTGAAATTGAACAACCAGTTCCAAAGATATGAGCAATTAAAGCGCTTCCAAAACAATAGGAAACAAAAGGAAATATTGCCTTTGTTTGGCTATATCTCAACATCAATATTTCCGAGTTCCGACTGATTTTGCTTGATCGCATCACATTTGCTTTTTGCTCAATCTGTTAGAGCTCCTTCATTCAAGAGGGAGGTTGTTTTAAAAGCAAGAGCGAAATGGGCTAAACAATGAGAAATCAATTAGAATCCACAAATAATAAATAAACTACCGTATTCACTCGATAGTTAGCACATGTGCTTACTATCGAGGGCTTTTGAGCAAATCATCGATACACATAGCTATATATACGAACAATTAAACCTACAAATTTGCGTGTTAACTACATTAGCTCAGTTGGTAAAGCGACAGAATTTGAATCATCTTAAGAAGAGCGAACTGAGCAGGAGTTCGAGGCTCGTTATAAACTTTTCCGTTGATTAATTTTTATTTTGGGGTTTGAGCTTTTCTTGATAAATTTAATCTGTTTTTGCTTTGTTTTTCATTTTGTTTCTTTATTGTTTCTTATTTGCTTTATTTTGTTTTGTTTTTTTCTTTTCTTTTCTTTTTTCTTCTTTCTTTTTGTTCTATTCATACTGGGGCTGTTTATTCAACAATGTAGTTGGGTATGCCCTCAATGTTAAAATGAGGTGGTCATGTCCTCTTTGCCATTACACGCTACAGAAATTCCATATTTTTCAAAGGCTCTGATGATGGTTCCCTTCTATCAAATATTTTTCCATTTCAAAATTACTGACTTCGTTTTACATCAAGAAGGACACAATAACTGCGACTTTAAACGTGATATGGATATGCTTTTTAACCGCAAAGAAATCTTTTGCATTTTATAATTTTAACCTTATCCATTATACTTTTATGATTTCGTGCAATACGAAAAATTAAAAAAACAAAGAGCGTGTTTATAGTGAGCCAGATTATGCGGTATTTAGCTGGACTGCCACGCAGTCTATATTTGTTTATGTTTTACTAACCATTGCAAATCTAGACTGCGCGGTAGTTTAGCTAAATAACGGAAAGATTGTCTCACTATTAATAAACACGTTCATTGTGTAACATGTAAAATCCCGCTCCGATTCAATTGTGCCTGTTACATTGTGTGCTTTATTGAATCAGGGACCTTGTATAAAGGCCCTGCATGAAATTATCGATTGGCTCCAGACAAAGGATTTGAACCGGTGTCCTTCACCGTAGTTATAGCGGAGTGCAGTCCATTCAATCAAATGTTGTCATCAACCTATTTGATCGTAGTGCAGGGTTATGTGTGGGAGACGAACTGTCACGGTAGATTGCAATCATGCTTTTATTGAATGCATTTGAGTAGTCCGCCATATTTACGGGATGATACGTCACATGCAAGGCCTCCATATGGAGGGACCATGGAGGTATATAAATAAATGGAGAATGATCCAGCCAAGCCTCTTTTGTACTACGTTGGTTATGACCAATTATTGTTGAATAGGCAATTTCAGGTTTATATTGATTATGCTAAGCTGATTACATTGTGAAGTCTGTTTCACTGGCCATTGATTTCAATGGGATAAAATGAAGTTTATACTTATTGGAAAGGGCTCATGTTTCATGAAATTTTGATATCAAAATCTCATTTTCGCCAAAAAATTGAGTGCTTAAGAGGAACTATCTGTTATTTTTGAGAATATAATTGCCACGGCCAAAAATAGATTTTCTTTATACTTTCATATTTGATGGACCTTGACCTCAAACTAACACACATGGGATAAATTTCGGAAAAATATCCCCGTTGCCATGGTAACAGGCAAATTTCAATTTTAGGCCTATTTTCACAATTTTTGCATTTTTCAGCAGTCAAATTTGTCAAGTTTTGAAGCCAGTGTTACTAATATACACAATATAAATATGATTTTTTCTTTATAAGGTATGGATAGGTCAAACCTTAGATGCCGCATTGAAAGTATAAAAATAATCACCAGATGTCAGGGTGGGTTATACCATTTATTTGAAATAGGGGTGTTTTTCAATTTTTTCAAAGTATGAAAATATACCAACTTTTTATAGCTCATAAACCATATGGTAGTGTTCCGATTTCAACATCGACCACAGCATGTTGAGATGATACATTGGTCTTATGAAAAAGTTACATTTGAGCTTGGGGAAAACACATCTGTATATACAGTGTTGCCAGACATTTTCCTATTTTTCGAAATTCAACACAAATCTCACCTTAAGTTAAATGATGTGAAAATGAAACATTATCCTTTCAAGGAACATTTATTAGAAAGAGAGTTTTTATTCATATCAAATTTGATCAGTAACGTTTTATAATGGTCAGTGTTGTTCTAAACCACATTGTTGTTGCCATAATTGGGGTTTAATTGTGATTTGTGGATATTTTCAACTTTTTACAAGTCATAAAAATACCAAAATGCACTGATTTCTATAATAAAGAAAGAAACATCGACCTCGTCATGTTGAGATGATATATTGGCCTTATGAAAAGTTATTTTGATCTGGGGGCGGGGTAAGACATCAGTTTATACAGTGTTGCCAGATAAACCACATGGTTGTTGCCATAATTGGGGTTTAATTGTGAGGTGTGGATATTTTCAACTTTTTACAAGTCATAAAAATACCAAATTGCATTTCTATAATAAAGAAAGAAACATCGACCTCGTCATGTTGAGATGATACATTGGCCTTATGAAAAAGTTATTTTGATCGGGGGAGGGGGGGTAAAACATCAGTTTATACAGTGTTGCCAGATATTTTCCTATTTTTTCAAAATTCAACACAAGTCTCGCCCTAAGTTAAAAGATATGAAAATGAAACTTCACCTTCATACGGAACATATCTTTTTAGAAAGAAAGTTATTTTCATATTCAATTTGATCATCTGGGATGGTCAGTGTTATTTCTAAGCCATATGGGTGTTGCCATAGCTGGCGTTTAATATGACAATTTAGATATTTCCAGCTTTTTACAAGTCTTAAAAATAGTACACATCCTTAAAATTATTGTGGAATGAACGCAATATTAAGGTTAAAAATTACCCTAAGAACACTTAGTATGTGAATTTAAATTTTAAATTTGAGTTCGGAAAATATTTCCTTCTATACAGTATTGCCAGTTATTATCACATATATTCAAAATTCAACGTATGTCTCACTTTAGGATTTATATTGTTTAAATCGCTGCCATGAATAAACCACATGGATGATGCCACTATAAATGGAGTTAATAGTGAAATGTGGATACATTTTCAATTTTAAAATGACACCTTATTAAAGTTACAGCTATAGTATTCCAATTTTTCACAAAAACACCCAAAAAGCACACAAATTTGTCCTAATTTGGCGCTTTTATGGGCACTTTTGCCTTAATGCACCCAATTTGGTGTATTGTCTCCACTGCAACCCACCAATCGACATACCAAAATTGCTAAGGTACCCCCAAAACCGTGGCACATCCCCGTATACTTTTAACCAGGAAGAACCCCCTCCGGGGTCATGTCATAGGTATACTGTACCCAGTAGTCCTCTTTTTCTACTTGAAACGGATATTTCCTCAGACAACTTTTATCAACATTTGGTGATTTTTTATTTTGCTTTAACCCTGCAAGTATCTGCAAAAGTGTTCATATAAATCTCCTTCAGTCTTGAAAGCTTAATTTTAGTTGCTTCCTTTTTACAAGCTCATACAAATTCATGTCATCAATGAGCAGGGATGCTTGAATGACAGAGAATTAGCAACAATATCATGCAACATTTCAATGGTCATTTCTTCTTCATACTTTCGACTCTCCTGCGAGCTCCTCTCAGGAAAGGTAACTGGACATTAATTTGTCTGGCTGTGAAAAGGTTCTGTGCGTTATTGTCTTTGACTATTCTCATATCTTTCGAGACATTTGCTGGATCTATATAGTTTTTTGCCCATTTCTTCCCCATATCTTTTTTGCAAGCATAGTTGGGATGTGTGCTTTAATAATATGGGGTAGGCGTAATTTAAACATTATCTTACTCTTATATGCATCTTTTTGCAATGTAACAATCTTATGTTATTTTAATTTATTTTAGCCTAGCTATGTGTATATTGGTAAAAACATTATGGCTTTTATGTATATTTTAAAGTATACATGTTTGATGTTTTCTGTGTTGTATTTTAAGGGGTTGGTCACCCACCTTTGCACAGTATTTTGTCGGACCTGAGAGCACATCAGACATACCAAATTGCATTTTGAATACGAGGAATGTCCTTCTGATATAAAATAATTTTGATTTTTTTTTTTAATTCGCGATACAATAAAAATTTTAGGGTAAATTATGCATATTGAATTTTTTTATTTTTTGACATATTACAGTTAATTTAATAAATCTAATGATCGATGTACTTAAAGTGTATGTAGCTGGGATGAAAAGCCGACCACTAATCAATTAATTAATGTTAATTGAAAAATTTGACCTTTCATAGTGAAGATATAGATTTTCCCCCAAAAGACCTTAGGTGTTTTAGTGAAAAAATCTATATCTTCAATACGAAAGGTCAAATGTTCATATGGACGGCTTTTCATTCCAGCTACATACACTTTAAGTACATATCACTAGATTTATACAATTTACTTTTGAGATCTGTTAAATTTCAAAATATCAATTTTTAATCATTTGCCATAAAATTTGTATTATATCGCAAATTTCAATATATGTCTGATGTGCTCTCAGGTCCACAAAAAATATGTGAAAACGTCGCTATTTGAACCCTTATGACTTATAAAAATATCGACATCTCACTATTAAACCCTAATTATGGCAACACCCATGTGGTTTGGAACAACACTGACCATTTATACAACTGATCAAATTTAATATGAAAGTAAATTTCATTTTAATAAACTTTCCTTGTGAAGGTGAAGTTTCATTTTCGCATCATTTAACTTAAGGTGAGACTTGTGTTAAATTTCGAAAAAATAGGAAAATATCTGGCAACACTGTATAAACATATGTTTTCCCCAAGCTTAAGTGTAAATTTTATATAAGACCAAATATGTATCATTTCAACATGGTGAAGTTGATGTTTCACTTCCACATATTTTTTAAGGAATGCATACCATGGTATTTTGGTATTTTTAAAACTTGTAAAAAGTTCAAAATAACCACATCTCGCTATTTAACCCTAATTATGGCAACACCCCTTTGGTTTGGAACAACACTGACCATTTATACAACCGATCAAATTTAATATGAAAGTAAATTTCTTTCTAATAAACTTTCATTTTCAACGTAAGGTGAAACTAGTGCTGAATTTTGAATAAATAGGAAAATATCTGGCAACACTGTATAAACAGATGTTTTTCCCCAAGCTCAAATGTAAATTTTTTTCATAAGACCGATGTAACATCTCAACATGATGAGGTCGATGTTTCATTTTCACATCTTTATTTTAGGATTGCATGCCATTGTATTTTGGCATTTTTAAGACTGAAAAATAGCTGAAAAAGCTGAAAAAAAGCTGAAAAAGCTCAACATACGTTGAATTTTGAATTATGTGATAATATCTGGCAATACTGTATAGAAGGAAATATTTTCCGAACTCAAATTTGAAATTTAAATTCACATACTAAGTGTTCTTAGGTTAATTTTTAACCTTAATATTGCATTCATTCCACAATAATTTTAAAGGTGTGTACTATTTTTAAGACTTGTAAAAAGCTGGAAATATCTAAATATTGTCATATTAAACGCCAGCTATGGCAACACCCATATGGCTTAGAATAACACTGACCATCCCAGATGATCAAATTAAATATGAAATTAACTTTCTTTCTAAAAAGATATGTTCCATATGAAGGTGAAGTTTCATTTTCATATCTTTTAACTTACGGCGAGACTTGTGTTGAATTTTGAAAAATAGGAAAATATCTGGCAACACTGTATAAACTGATGTTTTACCCCCCCCGATCAAAATAACTTTTTCATAAGGCCAATGTATCATCTCAACATGACGAGGTCGATGTTTCTTTCTTTATTATAGAAATGCATTTTGGTATTTTTATAACTTTTAAAAAGTTGAAAATATCCACAAATCACAATAAAACCCCAATTATGGCAACACCCATGTGGTTTAGAACAACACTGACCATTATAACTGATCAAATTTGATATGAATAAAAACTCTCTTTCTAATAAATATTCCTTGAAAGGATGATGTTTCATTTTCACATCATTTAACTTAAGGTGAGATTTGTGTTGAATTTCGAAAAATAGGAAAATGTCTGGCAACACTGTATATACAGATGTGTTTTCCCCAAGCTCAAATGTAACTTTTTCATAAGACCAATGTATCATCTCAACATGCTGTGGTCGATGTTGAAATCGGAGCACTACCATATGGTTTATGAGCTATACAAAGTTGGTATATTTTCATACTTTGAAATAATTGAAAAACACCCCTATTTCAAATAAATGGTATAACCCACCCTGACATCTGGTGATTATTTTTATACTTTCAATGCGGCATCTAAGGTTTGACCTATTCATACCTTATAAAGAAAACAGTATATATATATTGTGTATATTAGTAACACTGGCTTCAAAACTTGACAAATTGACTGCTGAAAAATGCAAAAATTGTGAAAATAGGCCTAAAATGAAAATTTGGCTGTTACCATGGCAACAGGGATATTTTTCCCAAATTTATTTCATGTGTGTTTGTTTCAGGTCAAGGTGCATCAAATATGAAAGTTTAAAGGAAATCCATTTTTTGACCGTGGCAAACATTTTAAAAAAATTCTCCAAAATAACAGATAATGCCTCTTAAATTGCATCAAGAAATCAGTCTTTTTGAAAAAAAGAAACACCTTATCTGTTGTCATCTTGTGACTCCCTACATTTTGGTCATGAAAAATTGAATTATGACTTTTTTTTCCCAAAAAGTTATGCCCCCCCCCCCCCCCCGTATATTTGGAACCCCTCCCTCCAAAGAAAATGATAGCCTCCTAATAATATTAATAATCATTTAGGCCTAAATACTGATAATTATTTATTATACAATGAGAAGTTTAATGATGATGATTTAGGCGGCCTATACGATTTCATGACAATACAGAATTAAAAGTTTAAAAACAATAACATGACATATCCGTCATGGCACTCAATCAATTTGACCCGAAGCTTCAACCAAAATCACGATTATCATACACTAAACTATGAGAAACTGTTTAAACAAAGTATGTAGGGCCTATACATTCCGTATATCAATTTCTCTCTAGAAAAGATTGTCTGATCATCACTTTTGCTTGAATTCCGAAGTACTTCCGGTAAATTTTGCTCGCTCGTAACTCAAATGGCCCAAATTGGCCCAACATAATTTTTTCACAATCGGAAGGTAAAAACGGTTTGCTTTCATTTGCACTATATTTGAACTCCCTCAGACCCCCTTAAAAGCTTAATATATGAACATGAAAACGAAGTATATTTGTCAAGTTACGGCACAACTAGTGTAGAAAACAGTTTCATAACTTGAGAACAGAACATCCGAATTTCTTCGGGTTTTCGCACGATCATACATTGAAACTATAAGCTATCAAAACTGGTGACTTTGAACTAGCTGATTGACTAGCTGACGTCATTATACAGTCTCTTTTACAAGGCTTCCGGTACGGGTCAATGTAGGGTCAATTCCTATGAGGAAATTTTGAGAGTGACAATCAATGAACCATGGTAGAGGCTCATAACCATCGTGGAGATCAATAGCTTGGCTGAAGTGGCTGGTCAATTCAAGTTTGGTGACTCATTGAATAGAGGTAACGGGATAATCTCCACTTAAGAGATTAGAATTCTGGCGATCATTCTCCATTTATTTATATACCTCCATGGAGGGACTGTAAACGGCTTCCACCCATTGTACCATGCGAGTTGCTGGTTTACAAATTATCCTCAGTTGAGCAAGCATGAATAATACGTTGATCAATAGACCCTAGTACGAATCCAAGCACAGTTACAACACAGAAATGCCAACATAAATCTTCAAACAACATCATCTTAAGAATTATTTCAGTATCGAAATCAGTAGGAATACCAAGCGTACGGTGTACACATTCCAGAAAAAATATAATTTTGTTTGTTCTAGCATTCTGTATCTCCACAAAATTATCACATTTTGTCTTCAAAATCCTATGTAAATGATTTTCCATGCTACACAGAAATTGTGTTCGACAAAGGATAGACATTTTACACAATTTTACATAACTTAAAAAAGATATTGGAATATTTTGATGTTTTTATTATATTTAGTAGGGCAACATAGCCCTAGAACTCTGGCCATAGTATCCGTTTTTACTTCCACTAGGGCCAGAGGCACTTACATTGAAAAAATTGTTGGAGATGGTTGAACGCAACAGAACAAATAAATGATGAAAATTGACCTTTTCATTGTGTTCGTGGGTCACCGCAAGAGCTGTAAAATTCCATTTAAAAAAACATATTTTTCATATTTATGCACACTTTCCCTACCTATTTAAATGAACCTCAATATTGACCAACATATTGTACCCATTTGTGTTACCTTCAATTCGACGATCCCTGTTGATTTGCCGTGAAAACGCTTGCATTTACTTGGAGGGAATTGTTCAGTTCTTCCGTTATTTACATCATTGGCATCATTTGACCTCTTGACCTGATGCGAAATCTTCCTTATAATTGAAGACCGAATTGAAAAGACTAGTTTGCGTATGACGTCCTGTCAACCAGACCAAAAATGCCGTACTGCGCAGGTCAGTAACCAATCACGTCGCGCCTTTGCCCTGACGTCAGACGCAAACTAGTCTTTTTAATTCGGTCTTCAATTATACCATCATGCAACCGCATCTGACCTCGCCACATCTCGGGGTCGTCATGTCCATTTTACTTGTGGGGTGGATAAATGACGGAGTAGTGGACTAGGAATAGTAAATTAACATGAAACGTAAAACACCTGTATAAAACGAGAATAACTCACGCATGTCCGACCGGCCGGCCGCCCGTTGGAATAAAAAATACACGCTGGATTGTCTTGGAACTCCAAATGCTTTAGTTACAAACAGAGATTGCGCTAGTAAAAAATGCCTTTCAGCCCCTGCCAAAGTTCATTTTCGGTCTCCCCCGTAAAGTAGAATAGTCCAAATTATCGTAACCTTTGACATTGCCAATATCACACAAATGTCGTCTATTTCATACCGTAAAGAAGTATGACCAAGTTTCTGAAGAATATTGGTAAGTTTAAAGGCAAGATATCAGGCTAACGAATATGATCTGCATAGAAAGAGCCGATCGTTGTCCGAACGTCAAAATTTGATAAATGTCAATGGTACAATTCCAAGCACGTGAAAGTCGTTAGGTCATTTCTCAACACAATACCTGTCAGAGGAAAATTTACATAGGCACAAAAGACCGTGTTCAACGTAGCGTTACTCAGCCAAACATGGCAGAGTAGGTCCCGGATGGTCGTACATGTTCCTATCTCCACAACGTTATACCTTTCCAACAAGGAAAGAGATACAAAAGGCAACTGTCTAGGGCAACATGAGTAAATAATAAAATTCAAACATAGCGCACTCGGCGCAACTCGCATACAATCGAAGGTCGAAAAGATAATCTGATAACAATAGCTTGACAATAATCTGTTTCCAGTCCCTGATTAAATGGCCAAAAATACGCCAACAATGACATAACAGCAAGCCAAAGACGAATTCTGATCACCAAGTGGGTTGGAGAAGTATGGAAGGACCTACTGTACATATTTCGATGAGCATAACAAACATCAATTGGTGTCGTATGACCTTTGACATGCATGCATTCTTTGTCGAGAGTGACATGGTCTTTCAATTCGTGCCGAGTGTCCTTGTCAGACTTGACTATGCATCAGTGGTCATGAAAGGATTCAATTAACCTCTGCCCCAGTAATCCCAAGCAATTGTCTGAAATTGCTCCTCGGAGATGTATCATGATAGTCATAACGACCAAAAGATAAATGACTGACTATCATTGAGGACTAAGTTCCGCAGTCTAGGTGAAGCTGAGTCCTATCAAAATCAAACAGGAAACAATTTCGTGCCTAATTTTAACACCGGGATTTTTTTCAAATGTATATCCAAGAACTTTGTTTTTATTCAACATTTTTATTCAACATTACTGAAAAAAAAAAAAAAAGTGTTTTATTTGACCGAGAATTTTCAAAGCAAAAACGCATATTTCTGAATTTTGCTGAGTTCAACATTATATCGACCGACTTTTAGCACGACTATGCGTAACAATTCGCAAGGGAAATGTTACGTGTAATCCGATTATCACTTTGTCTATTAGAACGAAATGAGCGTATTTATTTGCCTTCAAAAGGTGCGTGATCCAGTTACCAAGGAGTTATGTAACCACTCCACTTTTAATCCAACTGATCTCTAATTGTTCCTTTGGTAAAAATAAATAAATAAATAAATAAAAAGCCCACAAAAAACCGTCAAGAATTGTCAAATGTAGGCCTATATTCGTAGTTAAAAAAAGACATGTGTAAAACAAACATGGCAGAAAAAAAATCTAAATAGTGAAATACTGAACAGATTTGAACTTCATCGAGTCTCGAAGTCCGGCGTTTTCCAAACTGAGCTAATGGGGTTCAGACATACATTTGCAGGTTGAATTGTTCGTATATAGGTATGTTTTGAATAAATAACCCATGACCCCAGTATGAATAGAACAAAAAAGAAAGAAAGGAGAAAAAGAAAAGAAAAGAAAAAAACAAAACAAAATAAAGCAAATAAAAAACAATAAAGAAACAAAATGAAAAACAAAGATTAAATTTATCAAGAAAAGCTCAAACCCCAAAATAAAAATAAAGCCACGGAAAAGTTTATAACGAGCCTCGAACTCCTGCTCAGTTCGCTCTTCTTAAGATGATTCAAAGTCTGTCGCTTTACCAACTGAGCTAATGTAGTTAACACACAAATTCGTAGGTTTAATTGTTCATATATAGCTATGTGTATCAATGATTTGCTCAAAACCCTTTACACTTTTGTCACTTTTGTGGATGGCGCTGTTAATTTTTTTTTTCGTTTTTGCACGTTTTCAAAAGCCCTCGATAGTAAGCACATGTGCTAACTATCGAGTGAATACGGTATTAAAGAAGTACATAATAGCTTAAATAAATAAATAAATACATAAATAAATAAATAAATAAATAAATAAATAAATAAATAAATAAATAAATAAATAAATAAATAAATAAATAAATAAATAAATAAATAAATAAATAAATAAATAAATAAACAAATAAATAAATACAGTGTATTATTATAAATAAACACGGACAGTTGACGAATGAGGACGGACATTTCTCTAGGTAGATGGCAGGCAGATGGTGCGATATAGACTTCGTATACGCAGCGGGAACTTCGAAACGCTTACTAAAGTAATGCCCGTACTGCGTCGCCAAAGACGTCAAAACAGGAACCATGAGCAATAGCATTTGCATTTAAATTATAATTTATCTTTTATATATATATATATATATATATATATTCCCAGGTTTAATTCTCTGACATGTTCTCCCAAATTAAAACACTTTACCTGTTTAGCTACATGTATGTTTTATTTGTCTAAACCATGCAGATAATATTTTTAATCCGGGATGGAGAGTAGAGAATTACATTTTAAGTCGTCGGCTTTTTAATATTAATTGATACAAATATTAAGTAAACCAGGTTATGTCCTGCTTTGACACCCGAACACAGATAAAATTCTTATCAATGGTAAGAACGATTTAATCTTACACAAAGTAAAGCTAGGGATTTTACAGAAAATCAACAAGGGAGACAGTGTCAGTTTTGTATTAAAAAATAAAAGAAAAATAATCCTGGCACAATTTACAAGTAAACCCGTAAAGGATATTTTTCAACTTCCTATCAAACACGAAACACGAAGTTTCCCACAAAACGTTTAAATGCCGGGTTATATAAATGGTTTTTAACAGTATGGTGGTACCTCTTTTTAATAACAGTTTTCTCAACATTTGACACCCTTAGAAGAGTGTTTTTTTTTATATAAACACCTTGTACAACACTACTGGATGGTGTGATGTCCATACAAAATTACAATTTCATGTCATAATTAAATGTCGCTGGTTAATTATTTTGGGAGTTACCCTTATACTACAGGGTAATACCAACATATTTTAAAATTCTGCACATTAACATTTTACCCCCGGAAATAGTGAATAAGAAGTTAAAACTTTACATAAATTTCGTGTGTCAACGTATGTCGATATTTTAAGCTATTGTAAGATTATCCCACCAGTTCCAAAAACATTAAGGAATAATTGATGTACAGCGAAGCTCACCTGTGTTGGTATATTGAATAATTAATGCATGTATTCGCTAAAAAATTAATGCGCATTTTAATGCATCTTGTATTTTGTTACAAAACACTTTGTGCAATTAGATATTCAGTCAGTTAACCAACCTTTTAAAATACGATACGATATAAGATATTAATGGGGTTTAGATTGCTAACAATTGTGTAATTCAGAAACACAGGTTGTTGATCTTAAAGAAAACAAACATATCGTTATGAACACGGCAGAGTGCCGAATAGGCAAAATTGCTGTTCTGAGTAAACGGCGTTTAAAAATATTGGTACTATTCCATTGATCCTTCTAAAAATTTAGAACATTTGTGAGCACTCATTTGAAATGTATATTATAGAAGTGAATGTACACGAATTATTTACAATACTTGCATGTTCTGAAAGAATCGATATATCCCTCAAAACGCGTTTTAACAGCTATTCGGCTTTATGCTGTACCCAAAATGTCTCTACCACTGCGCAGAGAGAGGTCGAATACGCATTCAATTACGTGTAAACCAAAGCACATAGATTTGGGACTTTGGTGTATAAATTACTGGTTGTCTTAAAGCTATGTAGACTTAACTTGCTATAAAGTTAAAGGTCATCTGTAATATTTAGCAAAAACTCGAGGATATATTTTCTGTTATCAGAAAATATTGGCCTATATTTTCCAATTTCACGGGGGCGCACTCACATTATTAAACCACAGCAATATCATGTGAGGAATGTGTGTACTTATTTTGGTATCACTGGATAGAAGATACCTACAGCTATGGTATCAAATATATCAGTTTAGGACATGTAATATAGAAAATTCGGGGTTTCCTGCTATACAATACTATAGATCAACCTGATTTGTACAGCTAAGTATACGATTCGTCTCTCTGCCGAATTAATTTATCGCACTTAGGCGCGATTCGCCCAAATCAAAATTTCAATAACTACGTCGAGGAGTAAGATTTACCGTTAATTTTGGTGAAAATAAAAGACAACCTGAAACATAATCATAAGCATACAAAAACTCAATTTACTCAAAATTCTCGATTCGTCACTCTGCTGAATTCATAACGATAATTATAGTCAGCTTTGGGTACGGTGTGTTGCTTATCTTCGAGTTTCGAGTCTCGAGTCAAATTTTCGAGTCTCGAGTTTCGAGTCTCGAGTTTCGAGTTTTATACTTCGAGTTTCGAGTCTTATTTTTCGAGTTTCGAGTCTCATATTTCGAGTTTCGAGTTAAATTTTTCGAGTTTCGAGTCTTATATTTCGAGTTTCGAGTCTCATATTTCGAGTTTCGAGTTAAATTTTTCGAGTTTCGAGTCTTATATTTCGAGTTTCGAGTCTTGTATTTCGAGTTTCGAGTCTTGTATTTCGAGTTTCGAGTCTTGTATTTCGAGTTTCGAGTCTCATATTTCGAGTTTTGAGCCTCATATTTCGAGTTTCGAGTTAAATTTTTCGAGTTTCGAGTCTTATATTTCGAGTTTCGAGTCTCATATTTCGAGTTTCGAGTTAAATTTTTCGAGTTTCGAGTCTTATATTTCGAGTTTCGAGTCTTGTATTTCGAGTTTCGAGTCTTGTATTTCGAGTTTCGAGTCTTGTATTTCGAGTTTCGAGTCTCATATTTCGAGTTTTGAGCCTCATATTTCGAGTTTCGAGTCTTATATTTCGAGTTTCGAGTATCGAGAGTCAAATTTCGAGTTTCAAGTTTATAATATCGAGTTTCGAGTCTCAAATTTCGAATATCGAGTGTCAAATTTTCAGGTTTTGACTTTATAATATCGAGTTTCCAGTAATACAAAAAAGTATTTAAACAAACAAAACAAGCAATTACAAAACATATTCACAGACATACATATTAACACACATGTTCACAAAAACGTGCATTTTCACGATAATGAAATTCACAACGGACCCTTTCTAATGGACAAATGACATTCAAAACCCACTCATATTATTTCTTGGTCAAAATATTATAAAATGGGTGAGAAATAGCTGATTAAATTCTGCCTCCTAGAGAGTTATAATCAAGACTCGAAATTTAGACCCAATTTCGAGTCTCGCCATTTTACAGAAAACGGACCTTTTATAATGGACAAATGACATTCAAAACCCACTCATATTATTTCTTGGTCAAAATACTATAAAATGGGTGAGAAATAGCTAATTAAATTCTGCCTCCTAGAGAGTTATAATCGAGACTAGAAATTTAGACCCAATTTCGAGTTTCGTCATTTTACAGAAAACGGACCTTTTCTAATGGACAAATGACATTCAAAACCCACTCATATTATTTCTTGGTCAAAATACTATAAAATGGGTCAGAAATAACTAATGAAATTCTGCCTTCTAGAGAGTTATAATCGAGACTCGAAATTTAGACCCAATTTCGAGTCTCGTCATTTTAAAGAAAACTGACCTTTTATAATGGACAAATGACATTTAAAAGCCACTCATAATATTTCTTGGTAAAAATTATTATAAAGTAGGCGAGAAATAACTAATTAAATTTTGCCTCCTAGAGAGTTATAATCGAGACTCGAAATTTAGACCCGATTTCGAGTCTCGTCATTTTAAAGAAAACTGACCTTTTCTAATGGACAAATGACATTTAAAAGCCACTCATAATATTTCTTGTAAAAAATATTATAAAGTAGGCGAGAAATAACTAATTAAATTTTCCATCCTAGAGAGTTATAATCAAGACTCAAAATTTAGACCCGATTTCGAGTCTCGTCATTTTAAAGAAAACTGACCTTTTCTAATGGACAAATCACATTTAAAAGCCACTCATAATATTTCTTGGTAAAAATTATTATAAAGTAGGCGAGAAATAACTAATTAAATTTGGCCTCCTAGAGAGTTATAATCGAGACTCGAAATTTAGACCCGATTTCGAGTCTCGTCATTTTAAAGAAAACTGACCTTTTCTAATGGACAAATGACATTTAAAAGCCACTCATAATATTTCTTGTAAAAAATATTATAAAGTAGGCGAGAAATAACTAATTAAATTTTCCATCCTAGAGAGTTATAATCAAGACTCGAAATTTAGACCCAATTTCGAGTCTTAATTGTCTTTTTGAAGTAAACTGCTATTATAAGTCCGATGTCTGCTGCGACATTATCGGCCCTGGGGAGCTAAGTCTGGGCCCGTGGGGTGGAAGACTCAAGGAGAGCGATATCAGCAAAATCAAGGTCATTTAGCAATTCGGCTGGATATCTTCTTGATCGACGACGAGGACAGGTCACAACTCCAGAGTCTGGTCCAGACGTCTTTCCCGAAAGGTGGTCAACAAGGATGATAAAGAGAAAGGGAGCCAATATATCATCTTGCAGAGATACCTCCGACGACCATAACTGCACAGTTGGAATTACTATAAAGTACATTTATGACACTAAACATGCTAAACAAAGTGCTTGGAATGCCGTAGTGACGCAATATTGAGAACATTGCTGTTCTGTTAATGAAATCGAAGGCCTTCTCGAAGTCAACGAAGCTAACTGTCAAGGGGAGCTGGTATTCCTTAAAGCCTTCCATCCATTGCTCTTCCCAGTATATGGATTTACTGTGCACAGCTGCGTCTTGGTCTGAAATCAGCCTGGTTGCTTTTCAGCAAGGGGTCTACATGTGGCCGGATTCGGTTTAAAAAGGATATTGTTGTAGACTTTAGCAGCTATGGACATGAGTGATATGCTTCTATATTTGGTCATCACATCAAAAATAGGTCACCTTTCTTTGGCAATGGAATAATAACATTGGTGATCCATTAGCGTGCTGGAGTGCAATCTCATCAGCTGCTCTCAGCTCATCCATCTGTTTATTGAGTGCAGCAGGCTCATCAACTTTATAAGAATTATTGAGACTGCTATTCAATTTCCTCCAACCTTCCCTTTTAAAGTGTACATGAAATAATATTGTGGACATGCTAAATGGGGTTATAGTCAACCGTTTTATACTAAAAAGCCCTGTAAACAATTCGGTTAATGGATGATTATAAATTGAGTAACCAATTCCCTCAACACAAGTATATGTACAGGAAACATGTAATAATATTATGTGTTCCTTTGACATAACTGGAATTTTAGACACAAACTAAAAGTGCCCTCCCATAAAAACAATCCCACATACCCTTAATTCTTGTTGGGGTTTTTAGAGGAGGAAGCTCTCTATTTGTACATGAAATTTACCCCAAGGCAGAGGAGCTCAAGTGCGCCATTAGGCAAACGTTTACGGTATCGGTATATACATACAAATTTGGTGTATGGTTAACGATATCTGTTTACTCTAATTAATATTAATATTTAGAACTGGCGCCTAGTTGTCTTAAGACAATCCTATAAATCAACAATAATTACTCTAACACTAAATTAAAGACAATTTAACGGGCATTGCTACAATTTATTTAAGATATATGCATGTTAAAGCGCATCACCTTTGTACTTACATATATGCAGTTTTTAACCACTAGCGCCAAATAGCTAGTGGTTAGAATAGAAGTATTTTCATAAGTAGCGATTTGTATTGTTTTGACCAGTAAAATAACAACTTCTTTGGTTAAATCGCGAAAAAAAACCAATAATTATTTTGCAAATTAAAATCAATGAAAGCATTTGATCAATATGATGCAAGTATTATTACCGTCATATATATTATTAAAACTAAAAGTAATAGACGCAAAAAGGACATTTGGCTTTCAAAAACATGTGGCTAGTTCATTAATATATTACAAACTTGACATTTAAGTATGGAATATTCACGAAGTGCCAAGACTAGTCTGGAAGGGGTCTGCATAAACCGCACGGCCTAAATATTAATTGGGGTGTGTCGGTAGATGATGTAAAATAATTGTTTGATATAAAATGTGCTTTCCACAAGTTTACACTATGGTGCTCATAATGTAGTGCATTTATCTAAAAAACTTTGTCAGCAATTGACATTTGTCAAAGCTGAATGTACTTGTAATGAACCATTTAAAAATATTAAAAATATTAACGTACTATTACTACCACTTGAAATTATAATCAATCCAACCATACTTGATTTCTAATTATCAGATTCATGCCAAAAGCCCACGGTTTTACCGATCTAAAGAGATCTACGTTTTGGGCAACTACCCAGCAAACACAAAACGTTTTCGACATCATTCGCAAAGGTTATAAAAGGTTGTCAGAAAACGTTTAAATGTCGGGTTATAAAAAGGGTATATTAAGAGTATAAAACGTTTTCATAACCTTAAAAAACATTTTTTTGATAATCTACTGCTCGGCAAACAAAATGTTTTACAGAAAACGTTTAAATGTCGGGTTATATAAAGGGTATAAAAACGTTTTAATAACATTCCAAAAACATTCTTGAAAACTTGATACAAAACATTCTAAACAGAATGTTATTTTGGGAGTTGAAAAATATTTTGCGAAAAATGTTTGCCCAAAATATTTTTAATAACGTTTTAAAAACGTTTTCATGACCTTTATATAACCCGACATTTAAATGTTATTAAAAGGTTTTGAAAAAAACATTTTAAGAACATTTCTGTGTTTGCGGGGTTCAAATATTTTAACATAATATTATTTAAGTATTGACAAAATATTTGGCAAAAATGTTTGCAAAAATAGGTTACAATAACATTTTTTGAAAACATTGAAAAATATTGTTATAGTGTGTTTTCATACAAAACGTTTTAAAACGTTATCATGACCTTTATATAACCCGACATTTTAATGTTATTAAAACGTTTTTACCTTAACCAAAAGCCAAAATATAACTTATTTAAAACGTTTTTAAAACGTTTTTGTGTTTGCTGGGTAATCATAAAAAACAAATAGTATGTAACAAATACCAAAATGAAGCAGATTTTGAATGCCAGGGATTCAAACTCTACACTATGCTTGCTTCTATGAATTTTTGTTCTTTTTTTTCCTTTTAACTATTTTGTAACTATTTTGTACCATTTGTGCTGGGTCAAATAATCATTTTAGCGATTTTTTTAAAACTGTTATTTAGTATTATTTATCCAGAAGTGTAAGTATGTCTAGCCTAAGTTTCATTAGAGCTGGATTTGTGAGTTGCGGTATTTTTTTTTAGTTTAGTAGCAATTTAGTGTAAACCATGCGGTCAGCGCCATATCACGAGAAGGTTCAAGTGGTCAGCACGCACAACGTATATCAGCATATAAGTTGACGGGTTTTCGGCATATCGAGATCGTCCCAAGCCAATATTTGCAGAAAACAAGATAGGATGATTGACATCTCAATTACAGCCCCAAAGACTGAAGGCAAAATATCTCTAAAATCCCTATGTTGAGCCAACGGAAGTTGCTATCTATAAAATATTTCGAGAAGTCGCAATTTGTTGATGAAGTTATCATTTTATTGTATCACATTTTTGTTGACCAGAAATGGCAAATACTATTCGAAGGCAACGGCGTGGCGAAGAAAGGTTTTAGAGAGCCGGACAATGATATACATCAAATGACAAAAATACCAAGGACGATGACAGAGGACAGTTGACTTTTATCCTGCTAGGGATTCCATTCCTGTTCTGGGGTTCATGAATTCACAGTTAGTTACACACCAGTTCAACCGATATCATTGTATTTTGGTCGAACATTGTATTCAGGCAACTTATTACCAGCGATTAAGATGTATAGCATGTTTAAAAAAGATATTTGAAGGACATCTATATAACAAACCCGTCAAATATGGCATGCAAGTAAGGACCAGGTGGTTTGAACAAATCATTGCATAAAATCTTTATAATTTGACAAATCATTTATAGTCTAGACGATGATAAGTGATGAATACCTCGACGAGCGCCCCATATAAAATATAATAGAATCTAATAGTTAAGAAAAAAGCGCCCTCTATATCAAATTACCGAACTGGCTTCCGGTGTTCCTTAGTCTATTATACAGACTTCAGAAGTGGATCGTTACCATGTCTTACGAGGTGCGTGCCCTTCTATATGTTGCTTGCTTGCTTGCTTATGTCGACTCTTGTAGTCGGACTCCCATAATGGCTCTCCAAACTGCTCTGTCTAGCATACAATTTTTGATGTCTGGGCCTGTTAATCCCGTATCATCTGCCAACATCTTGATATCATCTTTCTAAGAACAATTGAAGCTGCTTCCTCTTCGCTTCTTGCACAGTGCCATGCAAACTTTAACCTTCTACTCCTGAGCCTCTCAGAGATTGGTAACAGATTCCCATATAGTTCTTTGTTGGTGGTGTGAGTTTGCCATGAGATACCTAGTGCCTTCCGCAAGAGACGGGTATAGCAGCCATCCATAGCTTTTCTCATTTTGGTTGTTATTGTCCATGTTTCAGCGCCATATGTTAGTACCGATTCTACAGTGGTGGTAAATAACTTGATCTTTAGAGTTCTTGGCAGATTACTTTTCCAGATCTATCTGTTGCAGCCATTCTATACTGTAGGGAGTAAAAGTCCAAAATGTTTTTTTACTGAACAAACCTGGTTAATCTATTCAACGAGACCTTTTAAATCTTGTATTTGTACTTTTAAATGCTTCATGGTATACCATTGATTATACTTGCTCTATCGACTCTATCGCATTTTTTTTGTTAAGGTCATATGCTTATGTCTATATTAAAATCATACAAATAGATTATACCACTGATACTTCAAAACACACTCCTGAAAACGTCAACAACTTATAAATCTATGACGTAGGTAATACGTAAAATACATGTATGAATCTATATAGTTCATCTAACACATGATTGAGAGATCACGTGATTGAGAGATGTGCTTCAGCCATAACAAAGAACTGCATCAACAAAGAAAACAAGATAACATTGTATTTGAAGGGACAAAACCATCATTCTATAGGATTTACATGTTGTTAGAAGCAAAATAACCACGTGCCGAAAGTATGCCAGATAAGCTTGGTACATTTTTGCAACTGTTCCCAGAGGAGAATGAACACTGCAAAAATAACAGTGCTGATATATAGTACCCGTTTACCTGTTTAAAAGCAGAATTATTTGCAAATGTGTTTATGTAACTTAAGTAGGGCTGGTAGATAATAAAATAATGTCTTTTAATGTAATGTTTGTTTACGTAGCCTAATTTTTAAAGTGCAAAGATGACGTTTGATAGCAGCATTATAAAGGATATTTCAATTATAATATTAGGTTATTGTTACATTACTGTACAAGGCATTGAACATGGAACATTAAGCGACATGGAACACGTTTTGTTGAACGGTCTTGCATTATGTGGTTCAGGACTTCAGCTATATCCTGGCAATGATTGTAGGATATACGTTCGTGATGGTTGGGGCCCTAGAGGACATGCGAAGAGACTCCTTTACCTTCTTGAACGGTGAGCAACACAGTTGAGTCCTCTCTCTGAGTACAATGAAACTCGGGAAAGGTTGCAAAAGGACCCTGATTAGAAACCATTAGCACGATTAGGTCTTCCTTCAAGTTTGTCGATAAGCGTGCAACATTCTGCATCAGAAAGAAAGATTGTATTAGGTCACTGAAATGTAATTCCATTCCATGCATAATCGATAGATATCGATTATTTAGTGGAAGTAAGATCAGGCCACAAATGAAATACCTGCTCAACGTTTTCCAAATAACTTTCGCGGTATAGATCATTCTGGGACACCCTGTACCATAGATGACAACTGCCTAAAGCAAATTGGTTATTTCCAAACAGGAAAGCAGTTCAAAATTAGGAAAGAAACCCAAAACATTTGTATAACTATTCAATTCGTTGAATTATACACTGTTTTCATAAGAAAAATTGAATAAAATATGTATTGATCCTTTAATTTAACTGTCACGGTATTATACTCCAAATATATTTGAATCCGTGACTTCTCTCTAGTCCGAAGGGTCACTAGTCCGAAGGTTCTCTAGTCCGAAGGGTCGCAAGTCCGAAAACCAAATTAAGTTTGCTAGTCCGAATATAGAATAAGGGTTAGTGTTAGAGTTCGGGTTAGGGTTAGGGTTAGGGTTAGGGTTAGGGTTAGGGTTAGGGTTAAGGTTAGGGTAAGGGTAAGAGTTAGGGTTAGAGAGACTTATTCTATATTCGGACTAGAGAACCTTCTTTATTATTCGGACTAGCAAATCATCGGATTAGAGAACCCGATATTCGGACTAGCGAACCTTTTTCAGAATGGTAAATTACGTTTAAGGAGCCTTCGGAATAGGGAGCCTTCGGACTAAAGAGTTGTCGCCTATGAATCAACTAAACAGCCTCTTGATAAGCAACAGGTTATTATGCTTTTTTTGTGCTTAACATATGTGATTAATTGCCTATTTTCTGAAGCTTTCCAAATCTTCACAAATGTACATATACATAAATGAATTTCTAATTATGTTAGTAAAATATAAGTATTATTTTTCAGGTGACTAACTTTGGAATTAAAAGTGCTCAAACCCATTATAGGTGAGCGTAGAAACAAATTCAAAGTATAGACCTCTGGAAAAGGCAACCGTTACTACTAGTTTCACAGCATACCCTCACTTACGATCATTGGGTATACCGATCATCAGACGGATAATTTGTCATGATTTCAAGTTAACACAAATGCATATACAGGTATATACATTCTGTGGTGTCAAAACCAGGACAAACCGAGCCATGCCAGCACAGTCTCTACTCCAAAAGTAGTCGAAAGTGCTCAACCACTATAAATAGTGGGGGCGTAATATAAGTATTATTTTTCAGGTGACTAACTTTGGAATTAAAAGTGCTCAAACCCATTACAGGTGAGCGTAGAAACAAATTCAAAGTATAGACCTCTGGAAAAGGCAACCGTTACTACTAGTTTCACAGCATACCCTCACTTACGATCATTGGGTATACCGATCATCAGACGGATAATTTGTCATGATTTCAAGTTATGTTAGTAAAATATGTATTTTGTATTCAAAACCTAGTAATTAAATCAATTAAGCGTTAAAAAAAGTAAGACATCGGGTAACGCTTTGGATTCTTCGCAAAATACAGATTACACAAACATTTTGAGTTTGAAAAAAAAAAACCCAGCATTTCAAATTCAGTAGACCTACTTAGTAGAGATGAACTGAGTTTTGGTGATGATTACTATAATTTCGCCGTAATCCAAATTAGGCTCCTTGTAAGCCACGTAGATAAACGCAATATGTTGTGGAGTTAAGTTTCAGGAACGACTTGTCAACCAATGCTGCTGGTAAATGGTAAATTTCTTTCAAAGTGTTTTATCAAAACAACGAATAATGCTCTATGCGATCAATTTTTAACTACGAAATACAGTTGAAATATAATACTTCAGTCAGCTTATAAAGATATAACTGATCTCTTTCATGATTACTGGCTTCCTTTTATTCCTAAAAGCACTTTTAAACTGTCTCCAGAGCTATGTCGGGTGCTTTCGGATCTATAGCAATTTTTGAACATTGTAAATAAATAAGCTGCAGAAAAGTGACACACATATTATGTCTTAAAAGACAAACAGCAAGATGGTTCAGAAGGGCAGAAAGAATGTTGTGTGAAGTAATAGTGTATTAAAGCTTTGCGGTTAATCAAATAATATTATTCGCAGAGATAAACGGTTGTCAAACTAATAAAGACCATATATGTATCAAAATGTTAAATCACTGGCGTTTGACCATTAATAAGGACTCAGTAGCTAGTTTTGTGAGCCGAGTAAAATGCAGTTGCGCAAAGTCAATTAAAATAACATGAAAATCAATGAAGGTAATAAATAAATAAATAAATAAATAAAAAAAAAATAAATAAATAAATAAATAAATAAATAGCTAAATAAATATTTAAAAAATAAATAAATAAATAAATAAATAAATAAATAAATAAATAAATAAATAAATAAATAAATAAATAAATAAATAAATAAATAAATAAATAAATAAATAAATAAATAAATAAATAAATAAATAAATAAATAAATAAATCCGGACAGTTGACAAATGAGGGCGGTAAGTTCTCTGGGTAGATGCGATATATAGACTTCGCATACACAGGAACTACGAAAAACTAGTCGCTCTTCAAAACAGGCATCATGAGCCATAACATTAACATTTAAATTAAAAGTTATCTTTTATATTATACATATATTTTCCCAGGTTTAATTCTCTGACATTTTCTCCCAAAGTAAAACACTTTACCTGTTTAGCTATGTTTTATTTTTCTAAACAAGATAGTATTTTTAATCCGGAATGGAGAGTAGAGAATTACATTTTAACTCGTGGACTTTTTAACATTGATGCAAATCTTAAGTAAACCAGGTTATGTCTTGCTTTGCTACTCGAACACAGATTAATTTCTTATCAATGGTAAGAACGATTTAATCTTACCCAAACTGCAAAGTAAAGCTAGGGATTAAAAAAAAATCAACAAGGGAGACAGTGTCAGTTTTGTGTTATTAGTATTAAAAAAAAAAAAAAAAAAAATCCTGGCGCAATTTATAAGTAAACCTGTAAAGGTTATTTTCAACTTCCTATCAAACACGAAACACGACGTTTATCACAAAACGTTTAAATGTCGGGTTATATATATGGTTTTTGACACAATATGGTGGTCCCCTTTTTAATAACATTTTTTCTCGACATTTGACACCTTAGAAAAGTGTTTTTATATAAACACGTTGTACTGCACTACTGGATAGTGTAAAATGCATAAAAAAATATAATGTCATGTTTAAATGTCGCTGATTAATTGTTTTGGAGATTGCTAGTACAATAGGGTAATGCCATAATATTTAAAAAATAGTTCAATAAGAAGTTAAACTTTACATAAATTTCGTGTGTCAACGTATGTCGATATTTTAAGCTATTGTAAGATTATTCCACCAGTTCCAAAAACATTGATTAATAATTGATGTTCTGCGAAGCTCACCTGTGTTGGTATATTGAATAATTAATGTATTCGCTAAAAATTAACGTGCATTTTAATACATCTTGTATTTGGTTACAAAACACTTTATGCTATTATAATCAGTTTACCAACCTTTTAAAATCCGATACGATATAAGATATTAATGGGGTTTAAATTGCTAACAATTGTGAAAATCAGAAACCTAAATCCTATACAGGTGTTTGAACGTGAAGAGAAGATACATTCACCCGAACAAACCAGTGGCGCAGATTTAGTTTTGACATGGTAGGTGGGGCGGAAAAAAACCCACTTGTTTTTTAGCCCAGCAGTTTTTGGCAACAGAATAAGTTAATGGTACTAAATGCATAGGTGAAATATGGCCCTAAAGTGGAACAATTTCGCGCAAGGTGGCCCAAATGTGGGCAGTTTTAGTCTACAATGGCCAATTATTATAGCAGCTGTAATATTATTAAGTTTATTTCAATATGTTCGAATTACATAACATTACTTCCATGTAACATTACTTTATCCATTTCATGATCTCTTGTAACTTGTCATGGTTGGCCAAGTGCCTTGGCTGATTCGTTTATGGACCATCGTAACAATGTATTTTTCTTTACTTGGTTAGATGTGATGTCAGGGCCGGATTTACCATTGAGCCAGATGGGCCCGGGCCCAGGGCCCCCAAAATTTGGGGCCCCCAAAGTTGCCATGTGCATGTAAGCCCGAAAACACCATGTTTTGGACCAAAATATGCCAAAATTGCAAAATGTGCGCGCAAAAGTTCTTTGCATAGCAAAATTCACCTTAAGTTTTGGCTGAAATTGAATTGTTTTCTCATGCTTCGCGCGCAAATGTCCGAGTAAAATAAATCTTACAGTAGGCTCCATATTTGTAAACCAAAACTTAGCCACATGCGTTCCTCACAGTGAGTTTGCGGCCTCCAAATTTGGCCTGACCTTATAAAAGGTAAATCCGGCTCTGTGTGATGTAACCAGACACAGAAAGAGAAACCAATATATTATACAATCTTAAAAGATGCTTAGATACAGTAATAATAACAAATTATAAAAACTACAACATTACCCATAATGCATCAGACATATGACTAAACTCTATTCTTATTGATATCATCTTGGAATGTTTAAAAACAATCCCTATAACAATTATTTAATGTCTTTTTTGGGAGAGAAAAATCATCATGGACACAGCTTCAAAAACTGCACTCAGAGCTATATCATCCGGCTATACCGTCAAAACAAAGTATTCAACCTGATGGACCTGACTTTTCCAATAAAGCACTTGGAAGGAAGAGGGATGGTTGAGCGCTCATAAAACCGGTTTGACCAAGTTATAGAGACCTCAGTGTACACCATACTTTGAAAATAAGCTTCGATGGTGACAGTGTTTGATGTTCTACCAATTTCCTCAACGACACTTTCCATAGCTCTACACCAGTCCTGCCTGCCTTTATCATGGTCACATATGTATTATGATCTTTATATATTTTTAAAACTAACAGTAATAGACGGAAACTGTCTTCAAGGACATTCGGTTTTCAAATAATGTGTGGATAGTTCATTAATATATTACAATGAGTAATTGTTTCACAATTACGGTATGTATCTCCATTTCATCAATAATATTTGATTTGATTTGTTCGGGTCCTGACAACCCTGGATAACCCAAGAAAGCTCTATCTATTGGAGCTTATTTCCATTGGGGTCAATTTGAACACTGGGACGGGTTGGGAAAGTCAGGGGTTAACCCCTACTCTTTTCGAAACTGGGTGCGAGATACATGTACAGGTATGGCTATCTGCACATGGGACCGACGACTTAACGTCCCCTCCGAAGGATGGGGTACTTTCATGATTCATTTACCCAATTCTAAATGAACCATGGGGAGAGCGGAAGTCTGAATTTAATCTACAGAGGTTGCCAATTAATTTCAGACTTTTTTTCCAAGTCAATATCCCAACAAATCGCCACCGCCGGGAATTGACCCCAGGACCTCATATAAAGGCAATACCTAACCAGCCATCCCAATATCATATGTATGTAGTAGTGTACGTGTGTTTCTGTTGAATAAAAACAAAAGACTCGTCAACCCATATATATATTACTCCTTGTTTTATCAGGTCTGGCCCTTTTTCCAGCGGTATACAGCACTACACCTAGTATAAGTAGCGCGGTTAATTGAAGATGCATACTAGTTTGCTGACGTGAATAATGATGTAAAATGGAACGAGTGATGGCTGAACATGTTAAATTTACATTAACGTACCATTACTACCACTTGAAATTATAATCAATCCAAACCATAATTGATTTCTAATTATCAGATTCATGCCAAAAGTCCATGATTTTTCTCAAGAAATTACCAACCAATATACGTTTTGGGGAACGAATAATAAAAAACAAATAGTATGTAACAAATGCCAAAATGAAGCCGATTTTAAATGCGAGGGATTCATACTCTTGCTTTTATGAGTTTTGTTTCTTTTTTTTTGTTGCCAACTCCAACGGTTAATTACACATGAATTATTTTCATTTTAACTATTTCGTACCATTTTAGCGACTTTTTGAAGTGTTATTTAGTATTATTTATCCAGAAGTGTAAGTATGTCTAGCCTAAGTTTGATTACAGCTGGATTGACTTTTTTACCACATTGTGTGCGAGTTAAAAACAACAACAATTTAGTGTAAACCATACGGTCAGCGCCATATCACGAGAAGGTTCAATTGGTCAGCAGGCACAACGTATGTCAGCAATAAGTTGACGGATTTTCGGCATATCGAGATCGTCCCAAGCCAATATTTGCAGAAAACAAGATAGGATGATTGACATCTTAATTACAGCCCCAAGACGGAAAACATATCTCTAAAATCCCTATTTTGATCCAATGGAAGTTGCTATCTATGAAATATTTCGAGAACTCACAATTTATTGATGCAGTAATAATTTTATTATATCGCGTCCATTTGTTGAAAAAAATTGCCAAATACTATTTGACAGAATTCGAAGGAATGGCATGGCGAAGAAAGGTATTAGAAAGCCGAATAAAGATATACATCAAATGACCAAAATACCGAGGACGACAACAGAGGACAGCTGGCCTTTATCCTGCTAAGCTAAGGATTCCATTCCTGTTCTGGGGTTCATGACTTCACAATTAGTAACATACCAGTTGAACCGATATCATTGTATTTTGATCGAACATTGTATTCAAACCTGCAAGTAAGGACCGGGTGGTTTGTCATTTATAGTATAGACGATGTTAAAGCCATATTATAACATTTCTATAAAAATAGATTAGTATTTATTTTCCATAAAATGTTAGCTTTTACTGCATATGTCCCCTTTTAATTTTGAGCCGAACAAGTGAGGTAAAGCATAGAAAATTGGAATTACTACTAGCGCCCACGCATGTTGATAGATAGATAGATAGATTTTATAGGCAACATTCAACACAATATACAATACGCCAGAACATAATACATATAAAAATTGCAATAAAATACACCACACAACATATTTATTAAAGAACATACAATGCCAAGGATAGCCAAGAAAGCCCTACAAAAGGGCTTATTTCCATTGCGGTCCTTTACAGAATCAAACATGAATTACATAAAAAAAATTGCACTTTTGGTGACACGACTGCATAATGATAAAACGGATTCAAATCAAGATAAAAAGTGGCTTTTAACTGCCTTTTTAAATGTTACTGTTACTCCCGCGGTTGTAATACAGTACGATCCTCGGGGTGTGTGTGTATGTGTATCCCGCACGCCGTGTACGTACTGTGCATACGTGTTCGACTAATATTTCCATCGTAATAATAAAATGCCGGTTCCATCGTTTTATTCAAAATCTCGGATTTTGACAAACTACAGCACCTAAAGACTAAAGTCTTGATTTTTGCAGAGTATCTTTATTGACTAAAGTACATTACAATCGTGTCAAAACCAGTGTTCTCCTCAGCAAATGTTATAATATGGCTTTAAGTGATGAATGCCTTGACGGGGATGTTCTTTGACTTCGTTCGAAATACAATACAGTTACAAAGGTTTCCATTACAATCTGCCGTTGTATCATATGAGGTGATGAGGTCACTACTTTGTCAGCGAAATCACTTCTTTGTCAAACCAAGTCAATAAAGTGTTCACCTTCAATGTAAACACACAATGACTAAAAATAGTTTTCATTTCATTTAACCCTTCCTTACATTCCCAAGTGAGAGCATTAAAGGTATGGTTCATACAGTCATGAAACATATAACACCGGTCATCTCTCAGGCCCTTTGGCTGTCGCTTATAAAAACCTATTGTGGGGATCACCGAACACCAATTTAATATGGTCATTATTGATGGTCGATACTATTCCCCGTTAAGGTGCTGTGTTAAAAATTGTAGCGCTGGAAATAAGCAAAGAAGATAGACCTACGATTAGCTTTAGACGTTGGGGCATGAATACCCACGTTATTTATGCCAAATAACTTTAAGGGGATGGGTACAATGTGGAAGACCAAGGAAGAGGTGGGCAGATTGAGTAAAGAACGTGAGTAAAACAAGAGATGGGATTACCACATTTCCCCACGACGCTATGAAAGGCATCAGTGGTGGATAAAAGTAAGGTAAGAAGAGGTACAATGTGATCAGACCGTCGTAAATTTTATTCAACAAGACTGGAGCATATTCACATTTTGACCCCCGCATGACTTTTCGTGACTTTTGGTGGTCACCAGGGATCAAATTCAACTTACCCTACATCTAAAAAACCAAAAACTTAGGACCGGCTTTTATCACAAAGGTTTCAATGCTTTAGGCTAGCAGCTGCAAATATACGTAATTTGAGATGATAAATGACAAAGTCTAGCCAAAATGTCTTTTCGTTACTGTCAAGTAGCGTTATCGCTACAGCTGTAGCTTACCAAAAAAGAACAAATCCCTTCATAACAAATCAATTCTTTTAGACATCACTTCTTGTCGCTTTCTACATTTGACTTAAACATCCGGCCTCTCTATCAATTGTGTATCAGCAGACGTATCTATATCCATGACGTTTTTGCCTCGTGGTGCTTGGAGATATATCTCTGTCTGTGGAAACTAATAATCGGGTATCACAAATCTACATTCTGTTTTTTTCTCATTCCATGTTGAAACTCATCGATGTATTAGCTCTTTCATCAAAACATGCAAAAGCAATCTGCGAAATTTTTTTCCGAAAGTATGGTTGTAAGCTAATATAATCTATTAGACCCATATGAATTTATGCATCATTTTGGGCTACATACGTCCCATTGAATCTTTTGAAATGCTGGCATTAATGTCAATGCACCAGACACATTGTCAGAGCGTATAGCCTATAGATATTGTACTATTAAAAAGTAGATTCCAACAGGCTATCTACTTGTCTGAAAGGTAATCCAATTTTGACTGACGATATGCAAAACACCCAAGGCTTTATAGCAAGTTATTACATGGATATCAAGATGTGCTCATGTACTCAAAATGTAGTAATAACTTGAAAACAAATTACAGATATCAGTGCGAACTAGGACAGGTCACCAACCATACATCAGAATATTGGCGATGTTTCAATATAACATTGGTTAATTTGGAAATTATGTTTAAAGCTTGAATGGCCATGCCAGAATCTAAGACGATTAATTTAATATTCATAAAGGTTTCCTGATTTTTGCGATGTTCGGAATTGAGAAAGGAAGTTATAATTCAATAAAGAGAAGATGTTCAGTTGCCGCCAGTACATACAAACACCACCATATAAGATGTGTTATAATTTCAAAGCCACATAAGTACAATGAACCTTTATTATATAAATATCTACATTTTTTTACCAACCATAATTATTAAGGCAGAACAGTTAAGTGTATGGATAAAAAATATAGGTTTGTTCCACGGGAAATCCCATTTCTCCAGTTATTGCCAACCTGGTTATCGAATAGTATTACAGCATACACATGTCAAGTTGTACCTCCACGACTTTGGTTATGCTACGTAGATTATTATTAACAGATACGGACAGGGCAATTTTTTCACACATACTAACAGTATTAGCGATAAAATCAAATTCTCACAAAAGAAGTGCACGGACAACTAACTCGCATTCCATGACTGCCATGTCCAGATTAACAACGAAAGCTCGCAACAGTAGTTTACCGCAAGCCGAACCACAGTGATCACTGCCTACAGTTTGGGTCACACCAACCACTCGTCCACATACACACCCTTCTCTGAAACTATCGTAAGTGAACAAAGTGAAGTTTCTCCTGAGAAAGAGGAGCTCTAAGGAAGTGTGGTTATCCCGACTGGACCTTTGATCAGGCCAAAAGATTTAAAACAAACACTGAAAATGCTTAGTGATCCCGAAGGATCTAGGAAGATTATAAACAAACCGCCCGTAAAACCCTGATAACTATCCCCTATTGTGCTGATGTCTCCGAAAAATTCGGCAACCTTGTAAACAGGCCAACCTTGTTTACGGTTTTAAATGTGGGATCCGGACTGAACAGAAGCATATCTAGGTGAAACAAAACAATCCCGCAAAGCTCGACTTGGACAGCATGGACGTCCTAGTTGTACTGACTAGCGACCAGATCCCGCTATATACATACTCACGCAAAACAACCGGACACCAAATTGATACCGATGATTATTATCATCAAAATGTGGAGAGGGGTTTGAGAAGCTATTTGGGAACGAGTGGATAAGCCATCAAATGAGGGGTCTGAGTTTCATTTGCATAGGATTAATCAATATTCCTTGCCGACTGAGACGTGACTAATCTCCGACTACGATCAATACAAAAGAATCTTTGCATTTGCAAGATGAAGTCCAATAGAATTTGATGAAAATATGCCAAATTTGAAAGGTCAGTCCAGTATTTTATTCATAATCAACCTTCTTGTTATCGAAAGCGTCGGGAATTGCACATCACTTGGCTGTCTGTTTCAGTTTCGGACATTTTAACAAATTCAAAGTATAGAAAGGTTTTACTGGAAACAGTTTGACCTCCTCAGTTTAAACAGATATCTATTCTATGTACTTATTTCATTGTTTTCCACGCAACTGTAATTGTGCGTTTTGCTTTTGATTATGTACCTACAAGATACAAGATGGCGGGCATGTGACCTCTCATTGATAACCTCCATAAGAATGTTGTACAGCAACAAGAAGCAAAATGAAATCAGGTATCACCCTGCAAAGCAGTGGCAGCGCCACGGGGAGGGTTTTTGTTGGTACTCCCCTTGTTAGAACTCTTACCCCGCAGTAAAAGCCTCAAAATACGAACATTTCCACTTTTCTGGCGAAGTTTTGCCCAAAATTGATTGATTTTGCCCCCTGAGATTCACTTTGACCCCGAGGCCCCAAAAAGAAAATCCTGTCACCGACACCGATGCGGAGCATAATCATCAGATGCACATTTTGATGAGTAATCACTACCATTGATGTTTTCTTTAAGACATTACATGACTGTTTACATAGCATAAAACTGCCTTTGAATCTTATTATCGTGTATCGCGTTAACGAGATTGATTTAATGCATTATTACCCGAGAAAATATACAATTAGCACTTTTTATTTTCATATGGAGATAAGCGTCATTTATTGTTGTTAGAAAATTGAAGTATCAGGTATCAATCTGGCAAGTATTATAGATTATTAACTATTGTTCGTGCTTTAGTCGTTGTCAGATTATTTATTATTATATTACTGCTTCGACGGGTATTATAATGTTCTAAAACGTATCGAGTGACTATTTCATTAAGATTGAAAGAAAGTACAGAACATAAAAGAATACATTAAAACTAGTACAGCTAAATAATATTTGAACCTAATTATATCATATTATACCATCTAGGTAAATGAAATAAATGGTAGTAGTCTATTATACGAGAGACCAGCCACCAACACTCTTATTCAGGAATAAAGATGGCGCTATGGCCCGAGGGCCCTTTAAAATGTCCATGATGGTTCTGTTCATCTATTGTAAGATTTCTCGTTTAACAAGGAGTAAAAAGATGAATGCAGTTTCTGATATCATTCAGAAAAGCTTTATGCAGGTAGTCCCGGTTTGTACGCATGTCACTGATGCAGGCATCTGATGCTGGTGAATCGAGCAATGAATTTGTTCTAGGTTGCACTTAGATTAGGACGGTTATCTACGGAAATCAGCGATATCAGAAGGAAGTGTTTTTTTTTCTGGCCAGTACAACACCCTTGGACGCCACACCTACAGCAGCTGTGTGTATGGGGATACCAGAGACCAAATTGTGTGATTGTGGCAGAAAAGGAGTAAACAGCCCGTAAACTGAAAAGCTTAGGCAATCATCTCATCGGTCGGTAATACAAGTGATAAACCCTCAAATATCTTTCATACTAAAAGTAAAAGTTAAAAATATTTTTTGAAGGGAAAGTCGGAAATGAAATATCAGTATTCATTGATACAAATCAAAATTTGGGTTGATGTTACGTATCTCAATGAGATTTTCGTGCTAAGAAATAAGTCTTTACAAACTGTCATTGAGGCACGTAATATCAACCCACATGTGGAATTTGTATAAAAGAAAATCTGTTTCACTGACAATCAGATGAACTTATTTTCGGAACGTTTGAATTGTTGTTGTTATTCTGATCACTCACTTTGTTGTACTTTTGAATACGATCGAGCCAAACTTTATAGTTAGTACAAGACATGTGAGGTTTCACTTGCTTTTACGGAGGGTAAA
>NC_092636.1:28118422-28274010 GCF_039555335.1 Amphiura filiformis
TGTATTTTGTATTCAAAACCTAGTAATTAAATAAATTAAGCGTTAAAAAAAGTAAGACATCGGGTAACGCTTTGGATTCTTCGCAAAATACAGATTACACAAACATTTTGAGTTTGAAAAAAAACACCAAAAAAAAACACCCAGCATTTCAAATTCAGTAGACCAACTTAGTAGAGATGAAATGAGTTGTGGTGATGATTACTATAACAGGTGAATTTCGCCGTAATCCAAATTAGGCTCCTTGTAAGCCACGTAGATAAACGCAGTATGTTGTGGAGTTAAGTTTCAGGAACGACTTGTCAACCAATACTGCTGGTAAATGGTAAATTTCTTTCAAAGTGTTTTATCAAAACAATGAATAATGCTCTATGCGATCAATTTTTAACTACGAAATACAGTTGAAATATAATACTTCAGTCAGCTTATAAAGATATAACTGATCTCTTTCATGATTACTGACTTCCTTTTATTCCTAACAGCACTTTTAAACTGTCTCCATAACTATGTCGGGTGCTTTCGGATCTGTAGCAATTTTTGAACATTGTAAATAAATAAGCTGCAGAAAAGTGACACACATATTATGTCTCAAAAGACAAACAGCAAGATGGTTCAGAAGGGCAGAAAGTTATATGTTGTGTGAAGTAATAGTGTATTAAAGCTTTGCGGTTAATCAAATAATATTATTCGCAGAGATAAACGGTTGTCAAACTAATAAAGACCATATATGTATCAAAAATGTTAAATCACTGGCGTTTGACCATTAATAAGGACTCAGTAGCTAGTTTTGTGAGCCGAGTAAAATGCAGTTGCGCAAAGTCAATTAAAATAACATGAAAATCAATGAAGGTAATAAATAAAGAAATAAATAAAACAAAAAATAAATAAATAAATAAATAAATAGCTAAATAAAAAATAAATAAATAAATAAATAAATGAATAAATAAATAAATAAATAAATAAATAAATAAATAAATAAATAAATAAATAAATAAATAAATAAATAAATAAATAAATAAATAAATAAATAAATAAATAAATAAATAAATAAATAAATAAATAAATAAATCCGGACAGTTGACAAATGAGGGCGGTAGGTTCTCTGGGTAGATGCGATATATAGACTTCGCATACACAGCAGGAACTACGAAAACTAGTCGCTCTTCAAAATAGGCATCATGAGCCATAACATTAACATTTAAATTAAAAGTTATCTTTTATATTATACATATATTTTCCCAGGTTTAATTCTCTGACATTTTCTACCATAGTAAAACACTTTACATGTTTAGCTATGATTTATTTTTCTAAACCAGATAGTATTTTTAATCCGGAATGGAGAGTAGAGAATTACATTTTAACTCGTGGACTTTTTAACATTGATGCAAATCTTAAGTAAACCAGGTTATGTCTTGCTTTGCTACTCGAACACAGATTAATTTCTTATCAATGGTAAGAACGATTTAATCTTACCCAAACTGCAAAGTAAAGCTAGGGATTAAAAAAAAATCAACAAGGGAGACAGTGTCAGTTTTGTGTTATTAGTATTAAAAAAAAAAAAAAATCCTGGCGCAATTTATAAGTAAACCTGTAAAGGTTATTTTCAACTTCCTATCAAACACGAAACACGACGTTTATCACAAAACGTTTAAATGTCGGGTTATATATATGGTTTTTGACACAATATGGTGGTCCCCTTTTTAATAACATTTTTTCTCGACATTTGACACCTTAGAAAAGTGTTTTTATATAAACACGTTGTACAGCACTACTGGATAGTGTAAAATCCATAAAAAATTATAATGTCATGTTTAAATGTCGCTGATTAATTATTTTGGAGATTGCTTGTACAATAGGGTAATGCCATAATATTTAAAAATAGTTCAATAAGAGGTTAAACTTTACATAAATTTCGTGTGTCAACGTATGTCGATATTTTAAGCTATTGTAAGATTATCCCACCAGTTCTAAAAACATTGATTAATAATTGATGTTCTGCTAAGCTCACCTGTGTTGGTATATTGAATAATTAATGTATTCGCTAAAAATCAACGTGCATTTTAATACATCTTGTATTTGGTTACAAAACACTTTATGCTATTATAATCAGTTTACCAACCTTTTAAAATCCGATACGATATAAGATATTAATGGGGTTTAGATTGCTAACAATTGTGAAAATCAGAAACCTAAATCCTATACAGGTGTTTGAACTTGAAGAGAAGATACATTCACCCGAACAAACCAGTGGCGCAGATTTCTTTTTGACATGGTAGGTGGGGCGGACAAAAATACTTGAAATTTAGTTAGCCCAGCAGTGTTTGGCAACAGAATAAGTTAATGGTACTAAATGCATAGGTGAAATATGGCCCTAAAGTGGAACAATTTCGCGCAAGGTGGCCCAAATGTGGGCAGTTTTTAGTCTACAATGGCCAATTATTATAGCAGCTGTAATATTATTAAGTTTATTTCAATATGTTCGAATTACATAACATTACTTCCATGTAACATTACTTTATCCATTTCATGATCTCTTGTAACTTGTCATGGTTGGCCAAGTGCCTTGGCTGATTCGTTTATGGACCATCGTAACAATGTATTTTTCTTTACTTGGTTAGATGTGATGTCAGGACCGGATTTACCATTGGGCCAGATGGGCCCGGGCCCAGGGCCCCCAAAATTTGGGGCCCCCATAGTTGCCATGTGCATGTTAGCCCGAAAACACCATGTTTTGGACCAAAATATGCCAAAATTGCAAAATGTGCGCGCAAAAGTTCTTTGCATAGCAAAATTCACCTTAAGTTTTGGCTGAAATTGAATTGTTTTCTCATGCTTCGCGCGCAAATGTCCGAGTAAAATAAATCTTACAGTAGGCTCCATATTTGTAAACCAAAACTTAGCCACATGCGTTCCTCACAGTGAGTTTGCGGCCTCCAAATTTGGCCTGACCTTATAAAAGGTAAATCCGGCTCTGTGTGATGTAACCAGACACAGAAAGAGAAACCAATATATTATACAATCTTAAAAGATGCTTAGATACAGTAATAATAACAAATTATAAAAATTACAACATTACCCATAATGCATCAGACATATGACTAAACTCTATTCTTATTGATATCATCTTGGAATGTTTAAAAACAATCCCTATAACAATTATTTAATGTCTTTTTTGGGAGAGAAAAATCATCATGGACACAGCTTCAAAAACTGCACTCAGAGCTATATCATCCGGCTATACCGTCAAAACAAAGTATTCAACCTGATGGACCTGACTTTTCCAATAAAGCACTTGGAAGGAAGAGGGATGGTTGAGCGCTCATAAAACCGGTTTGACCAAGTTATAGAGACCTCAGTGTACACCATACTTTGAAAATAAGCTTCGATGGTGACAGTGTTGATCGATGTTCTACCAATTTCCTCAACGACACTTTCCATAGCTCTACACCAGTCCTGCCTGCCTTTATCATGGTCACATATGTATTATGATCTTTATATATTTTTAAAACTAACAGTAATAGACGCAAACTGTCTTCAAGGACATTCGGTTTTCAAATAATGTGTGGATAGTTCATTAATATATTACAATGAGTAATTGTTTCACAATTACGGTATGTATCTCCATTTCATCAATAATATTTGATTTGATTTGTTCGGGTCCTGACAACCCTGGATAACCCAAGAAAGCCTCTATTGGAGCTTATTTCCATTGGGGTCAATTTGAACACTGGGGTTAACACCCTACTCTTTTCGAAACTGGGTGCGAGATACATGTACAGGTATGGCTATCTGCACATGGGACCGACGACTTAACGTCCCCTCCGAAGGATGGGGTACTTTCATGATTCATTTACCCAATTCTAAATGAACCATGGGGAGAGCGGAAGTCTGAATTTAATCTACAGAGGTTGCCAATTAATTTCATACTTTTTTTCCAAGTCAATATCCCAACATATCCCATATATATTACAGATATTCCTTGTTTTATCAGGTCTGGCCCTCCATCATTTTTCCAGCGGTATACATCACTACACCTAGTATAAGTAGCGCGGTTAATTGAAGATGCATACTAGTTTGCTGACGTGAATAATGATGTAAAATGGAACGAGTGATGGCTGAACATGTTAAAATTACATTAACGTACCATTACTACCACTTGAAATTATAATCAATCCGACCATAATTGATTTCTAATTATCAGATTCATGCCAAAAGTCCATGATTTTTCTCAAGAAATTACCAACCAATATACGTTTTGGGAACGAATAATAAAAAAACAAATAGTATGTAACAAATGCCAAATGAAGCCGATTTTAAATGCGAGGATTCATACTCTTGCTTTTATGAGTTTTGTTTCTTTTTTTTTGTTGCCAACTCCAACGGTTAATTACACATGAATTATTTTCATTTTAACTATTTCGTACCATTTTAGCGACTTTTTTGAAGTGTTATTTAGTATTATTTATCCAGAAGTGTAAGTATGTCTAGCCTAAGTTTGATTACAGCTGGATTGACTTTTTTACCCATTGTGTGCGAGTTAAAAACAACAACAATTTAGTGTAAACCATACGGTCAGCGCCATATCACGAGAAGGTTCAATTGGTCAGCAGGCACAACGTATGTCAGCAATAAGTTGACGGATTTTCGGCATATCGAGATCGTCCCAAGCCAATATTTGCAGAAAACAAGATAGGATGATTGACATCTTAATTACAGCCCCAAGACGGAAAACATATCTCTAAAATCCCTATTTTGATCCAATGGAAGTTGCTATCTATGAAATATTTCGAGAACTCACAATTTATTGATGCAGTAATAATTTTATTATATCGCGTCCAAAAATTGCCAAATACTATTTGACAGAATTCGAAGGAATGCCATGGCGAAGAAAGGTATTAGAAAGCCGAATAAAGATATACATCAAATGACCAAAATACCGAGGACGACAACAGAGGACAGCTGGCCTTTATCCTGCTAAGCTAAGGATTCCATTCCTGTTCTGGGGTTCATGACTCCACAATTAGTAACATACCAGTTGAACCGATATCATTGTATTTTGATCGAACATTGTATTCAAACCTGCAAGTAAGGACCGGGTGGTTTGTCATTTATAGTATAGACGATGTTAAAGCCATATTATAACATTTCTATAAAAATAGATTAGTATTTATTTTCCATAAAATGTTAGCTTTTACTGCACATGTCCCCTTTTAATTTTGAGCCGAACAAGTGAGGTAAAGCATAGAAAATTGGAATTACTACTAGCGCCCATGCATGTTGATAGATAGATAGATAGATTTTATAGGCAAAATTCAACACAATATACAATACGCCAGAACATAATACATATAAAAATTGCAATAAAATACACCACTCAACATATTTATTAAAGAACATACAATGCCAAGGATAGCCCAAGAAAGCCCTACAAAAGGGCTTATTTCCATTGCGGTCCTTTACAGAATCAAACATGAATTACATACAAAAAATTGCACTTTTGGTGACACGACTGCATAATGATAAAACGGATTCAAATCAAGATAAAAAGTGGCTTTTTAACTGCCTTTTTAAATGTTACTGTTACTCCCGCGGTTGTAATACAGTACGATCCTTGGAGTGTGTGTGTATGTGTATCCCGCACGCCGTGTACGTACTGTGCATACGTGTTCGACTAATATTTCCATCGTAATAATAAAATGCCGGTTCCATCGTTTTATTCAAAATCTCGGATTTTGACAAACTACAGCACCTAAAGACTAAAGTCTTGATTTTTGCAGAGTATCTTTATTGACTAAAGTACATTACAATCGTGTCAAAACCAGTGTTCTCCTCAGCAAATGTTATAATATGGCTTTAAGTGATGAATGCCTTGACGGGGATGTTCTTTGACTTCGTTCGAAATACAATACAGTTACAAAGGTTTCCATTACAATCTGCCGTTGTATCATATGAGGTGATGAGGTCACTACTTTGTCAGCGAAATCACTTCTTTGTCAAACCAAGTCAATAAAGTGTTCACCTTCAATGTAAACACACAATGACTAAAAATAGTTTTCATTTCATTTAACCCTTCCTTACATTCCCAAGTGAGAGCATTAAAGGTATGGTTCATACAGTCATGAAACATATAACACCGGTCATCTCTCAGGCCCTTTGGCTGTCGCTTATAAAACCTATTGTGGGGATCACCGAACACCAATTTAATATGGTCATTATTGATGGTCGATACTATTCCCCGTTAAGGTGCTGTGTTAAAAATTGTAGCGCTGGAAATAAGCAAAGAAGATAGACCTACGATTAGCTTTAGACGTTGGGGCATGAATACCCACGTTATTTATGCCAAATAACTTTAAGGGGATGGGTACAATGTGGAAGACCAAGGAAGAGGTGGGCAGATTGAGTAAAGAACGTGAGTAAAACAAGAGATGGGATTACCACATTTCCCCACGACGCTATCAAAGGCATCAGTGGTGGATAAAAGTAAGGTAAGAAGAGGTACAATGTGATCAGACCGTCGTAAATTTTATTCAACAAGACTGGAGCATATTCACATTTTGACCCCCGCATGACTTTTCGTGACTTTTGGTGGTCACCAGGGATCAAATTCAACTTACCCCTACATCTAAAAAAACCAAAAACTTAGGACCGGCTTTTATCACAAAGGTTTCAATGCTTTAGGCTAGCAGCTGCAAATATACGTAATTTGAGATGATAAATGACAAAGTCTAGCCAAAATGTCTTTTCGTTACTGTCAAGTAGCGTTATCGCTACAGCTGTAGCTTACCAAAAAAGAACAAATCCCTTCATAACAAATCAATTCTTTTAGACATCACTTCTTGTCGCTTTCTACATTTGACTTAAACATCCGGCCTCTCTATCAATTGTGTATCAGCAGACGTATCTATATCCATGACGTTTTTGCCTCGTGGTGCTTGGAGATATATCTCTGTCTGTGGAAACTAATAATCGGGTATCACAAATCTACATTCTGTTTTTTTCTCATTCCATGTTGAAACTCATCGATGTATTAGCTCTTTCATCAAAACATGCAAAAGCAATCTGCGAAATTTTTTCCGAAAGTATGGTTGTAAGCTAATATAATCTATTAGACCCATATGAATTTATGCATCATTTTGGGCTACATACGTCCCATTGAATCTTTTGAAATGCTGGCATTAATGTCAATGCACCAGACACATTGTCAGAGCGTATAGCCTATAGATATTGTACTATTAAAAAGTAGATTCCAACAGGCTATCTACTTGTCTGAAAGGTAATCCAATTTTGACTGACGATATGCAAAACACCCAAGGCTTTATAGCAAGTTATTACATGGATATCAAGATGTGCTCATGTACTCAAAATGTAGTAATAACTTGAAAACAAATTACAGATATCAGTGCGAACTAGGACAGGTCACCCACCATACATCAGAATATTGGCGATGTTTCAATATAACATTGGTTAATTTGGAAATTATGTTTAAAGCTTGAATGGCCATGCCAGAATCTAAGACGATTAATTTAATATTCATAAAGGTTTCCTGATTTTTGCGATGTTCGGAATTGAGAAAGGAAGTTATAATTCAATAAAGAGAAGACGTTCAGTTGCCGCCAGTACATACAAACACCACCATATAAGATGTGTTATAATTTCAAAGCCACATAAGTACAATGAACCTTTATTATATAAATATCTACATTTTTTTACTAACCATAATTATTAAGGCAGAACAGTTAAGTGTATGGATAAAAAATATAGGTTTGTTCCACGGGAAATCCCATTTCTCCAGTTATTGCCAACCTGGTTATCGAATAGTATTACAGCATACACATGTCAAGTTGTACCTCCACGACTTTGGTTATGCTACGTAGATTATTATTAACAGATACGGACAGGGCAATTTTTCACACATACTAACAGTATTAGCGATAAAATCAAATTCTCACAAAAGAAGTGCACGGACAACTAACTCGCATTCCATGACTGCCATGTCCAGATTAACAACGAAAGCTCGCAACAGTAGTTTACCGCAAGCCGAACCACAGTGATCACTGCCTACAGTTTGGGTCACACCAACCACTCGTCCACATACACACCCTTCTCTGAAACTATCGTAAGTGAACAAAGTGAAGTTTCTCCTGAGAAAGAGGAGCTCTAAGGAAGTGTGGTTATCCTGACTGGACCTTTGATCAGGCCAAAAGATTTAAAACAAACACTGAAAAATGCTTAGTGATCCCGAAGGATCTAGGAAGATTATAAACAAACCGCTCGTAAAACCCTGATAACTATCCCCTATTGTGCTGGTGTCTCCGAAAAACTCGGCAACCTTGTAAACAGGCCAACCTTGTTTACGGTTTTAAATGTGCGATCCGACTGAACAGAAGCATATCTAGGTGAAACAAAACAATCTCGACTTGGACAGCATGGACGTCCTAGTTGTACTGACTAGCGACCAGATCCCGCTATATACATACTCACGCAAAAACAACCGGACACCAAATTGATACCGATGATTATTATCATCAAAATGTGGAGAGGGGGTTTGAGAAGCTATTTGGGAACGAGTGGATAGGCCATCAAATGAGGGGTCTGAGTTTCATTTGCATAGGATTAATCAATATTCCTTGCCGACTGAGACGTGACTAATCTCCGACTACGATCAATACAAAAGAATCTTTGCATTTGCAAGATGAAGTCCAATAGAATTTGATGAAAATATGCCAAATTTGAAAGGTCAGTCCAGTATTTTATTCATAATCAACCTTCTTGTTATCGAAAGCGTCGGGAATTGCACATCACTTGGCTGTCTGTTTCAGTTTCGGACATTTTAACAAATTCAAAGTATAGAAAGGTTTTACTGGAAACAGTTTGACCTCCTCAGTTTAAACAGATATCTATTCTATGTACTTATTTCATTGTTTTCCACGCAACTGTAATTGTGCGTTTTGCTTTTGATTATGTACCTACAAGATACAAGATGGCGGGCATGTGACCTCTCATTGATAACCTCCATAAGAATGTTGTACAGCAACAAGAAGCAAAATGAAATCAGGTATCACCCTGCAAAGCAGTGGCAGCGCCACGGGGAGGGTTTTTGTTGGTACTCCCCTTGTTAGAACTCTTACCCCGCAGTAAAAGCCTCAAAATACGAACATTTCCACTTTTCTGGCGAAGTTTTGCCCAAAATTGATTGATTTTGCCCCCTGAGATTCACTTTGACCCCGAAGCCCCCAAAAGAAAATCCTGTCACCGACACTGATGCGGAGCATAATCATCAGATGCACATTTTGATGAGTAATCACTACCATTGATGTTTTCATTACATGACTGTTTACATAGCATAAAACTGCCTTTGAATCTTATTATCGTGTATCGCGTTAACGAGATTGATTTAATGCATTATTACCCGAGAAAATATACAATTAGCACTTTTTATTTTCATATGGAGATAAGCGTCATTTATTGTTGTTAGAAAATTGAAGTATCAGGTATCAATCTGGCAAGTATTATAGATTATTAACTATTGTTCGTGTTTAAGTCGTTGTCAGATTATTTATTATTATATTACTGCTTCGACGGGTATTATAATGTTCTAAAACGTATCGAGTGACTATTTCATTAAGATTGAAAGAAAGTACAGTACGTAAAAGAATACATTAAAACTAGTACAGCTAAATAATATTTGAACCTAATCATATCATATTATACCATCTAGGTAAATGAAATAAATGGTATTATTCTATTACACGAGAGACCAGCCACCAACACTCTTATTCAGGAATAAAGATGGCGCTACGACCCTTTAAATGTCCATGATGGTTCTGTTCATCTATTGTAAGATTTCTCGTTTAACAAGGAGTAAAAAGATGAATGCAGTTTCTGATATCATTCAGAAAAGCTTTATGCAGGTAGTCCCGGTTTGTACGCATGTCACTGATGCAGGCATCTGATGCTGGTGAATCGAGCAATGAATTTGTTCTAGGTTGCACTTAGATTAGGACGGTTATCTACGGAAATCAGCGATATCAGAAGGAACGTGTTTTTTTTCTGGCCAGTACAACACCCTTGGACACCACACCTACAGCAGCTGTGTGCATGGGGATACCAGAGACCAAATTGTGTGATTGTGGCAGAAAAGGAGTAAACAGCCCGTAAACTTAAAAGCTTAGGCAATCATCTCATCGGTCGGTAATACAAGTGATAAACCCTCAAATATCTTTCATACTAAAAGTAAAAGTTAAAAATATCTTTGAAGGGAAAGTCGGAAATGAAATATCAGTATTCATTGATACAAATCAAAAATTTGGGTTGATGTTACGTATCTCAATGAGATTTTCGTGCTAAGAAATAAGTCTTTACAAAACTGTCACCGAGGCACGTAATATCAACCCACATGTGGAATTTGTATAAAAGAAAATCTGTTTCACTGACAATCAGATGAACTTATTTTCGGAACGTTTGAATTGTTGTTGTTATTCTGATCACTCACTTTGTTGTACTTTCGAATACGATCGAGCCAAACTTTATAGTTAGTACAAGACATGTGAGGTTTCACTTGCTTTTACGGAGGGTAAATATTTGCTAGCTTAAAGCTATATATATATATATGGTCTTTACAGTTTAACCAGAGTACATACTTTGATTTAACATAGCTAGACAAATGGAACAGTTCTTTCTAAAGGCAATGTTGTTTCTTCTGATGATTCCCGCATGTATATACTTTTGATCAAAATCACCTGGTGTTTACCATTCCCGTATGCATTGGCTACCTGGTTGCTAAAATGTGTTATGCTTTGTCCGTCAAAGTGTATGGTGTGACAGAGCACTGGGGCTATATTGAGCCTTATATATGTGCCATCGTAAAAACTGAATTCAAATTTTATCGTACCATGTTTTGTGATCTGTTTCAGGGAGCTGTTTGAGTATTATGCTTTCCTTGTAATCGAATGCTTAGATTCCCGAATAATTATTTGTCCTTGTGTACGTAGGTTACTTCCATTATCGCTTCAGAACTCTTGAGGTATAATAATTGTTTCTTGGTATTGAGACAAATTACTGGAACCAACTTGACTTGACTTTCAAGTAAATGTGGTCGTTATCCTTTTATTCTATATAAGTGGACAGCGTACGATATGTCTAGATAAACTTAACACACAGTTTATTATTCATATACTTGTCAGTGACAACCTGTCAACATGTCGACCAGACACAAAAGGGCGCCAACGGGCGATTATATATCGGGTTGTGCTACAGTCTGCTTCCAAACTCGACTTAAAGCAATAATGTGTGATTTGCATAAAGAATAGATTCCTATTTAAATGTTTGTTTTCACTGATCACATTATCCCCTTTTAATTTCGAGCCAAACAGATGAGGTATAACGAAGAAAATTGCGATTTCATTCCAGCGCCTACAATGCGTGTACTACGCTCGTCGATCGTAACATGTAATACTGCACAGAGCATCGCGCTCGACGTGTGTACACATACGCTGACATCCACGGGAGATATTAGCAAGCAGTCGATCGATGAACTCTGAATAAAACCGGGTCGACCCGGTTTTAATATAAAAAGTTGAAACAAAGCTTGGATTCTTCCACTTGTCAATTTTCGCTATGAAAATATTTTTCTTACTCTGATGATCTGGATAGTTTTGCATTAGATTTTCCTGTTGCATTTTCCTTCAATCAAAAAAATAATCAATCAGAATTTGTGCATTCTTCCGCCAAATCTGTCAAATTTGTAACTTTTGAAACAGCATCATTTGTCAAAATAACATTATACTTTAAAACAGGTGAATTAATGTCGAATTAAAAAATCTATACAGCCGTTGCAGTGACTTGTTTTCTGCGTATATTGAGTTGAGCTAATTTCAGATGTCCCAGCAAACACAAAAACGTTTTTAAAACGTTTTAAATAAGTTATATTTTGGCTTTTGGTTTAGGTAAAAACGTTTTAATAACATTAAAATGTCGGGTTATATAAAGGTCATGAAAACGTTTTAAAACGTTTTGTATGAAAACACACTATAACAATATTTCTAAAATGTGTTCAAAATGGTATTGTAAACTATTTTTGCAAACATTTTGTGCCAAATATTTTGTCAACACTTAAATAACATTAGCACCCAGCAAACACAGAAATGTTCTTAAAATGTTATTTTCAAAACCGTTACGTTTTAATAACATTTAAATATCGGGTTATATAAAGGTCATGAAAATGTTATGAAAACGTTATTGCAAATATTATGGGCAAATATTTTTCGCAAAATATTTTTTCAACCACAAAATAACATTCTGTTTAGAATGATTTGTATATCATTTTCAAAAATGTTTTTGGAATATTATTAAAACGTTTTTATACCCTTTATATAACCCGACATTTAAACGATTTCTGTAAAACATTTTGTGTTGGCTGGGCAGTGGATTATTAAAAATGTTTTTTAATGTTATGAAAACGTTTTATACCCTTAATATACCCTCTATATAACCCGACATTTAAACGTTTTCTGACAACCTTTTATAACCTTTTGCGAATGATGTCGAAAACGTTTTGTGTTTGCTGGGGTGTTAGTTTAAAACAGAATATTCCTTCACTCTGATCTGGGTTAATGTTTTCTTTAACATTTTCCTGCAATTTACACAATGATCAATCTTTGTTGGAACACAGCTTGGATTCTTCCGCTTGCCAATTTTCGCTATGAAAAATATTTTCCTTACTCTGATGATCTGGATAGTTTTTGCATTAGATTTTCCTGTTACATTTTCCTTCAATTTAAACAATAATCAATCTTTGTTTGAACAAAGCGTGCATTCTTCCGCTTGTCATTTTAAGCATCGAAGAAGAGAAGAATACTTTGTTAATGTAGACAGACCAGATGTAAAAGTATTAGTAAAAAAATCAAACCATTATTTTACAGATCCGTTAAACATTACTAGTAAAGGCACATCAATACATTATGTGAAAATATTATTTAAGCGTGATCAACTGTTAGATTATCTGGTAGTAGCTGACATAACTGAGCCAGTGGTACGTTATAGTATATTATGTGGATAAGGGTATGTGCTCCTACTGCCCCCACCGTTAATTTCTTAACGAATCCTCATCCGATGTGCTTTCAAACCATTTGAATCGACAAAGCAGTCAAAATACTGGGACTGTTTCTTTCTCTTCCGTTCTCTTGTTTGCTTACTTTAAGTAGCAAGATTAAAATCTCTTCAAAATATTTCGCGAAGGGTAAGTAGGGTAAAAGTTTGGTTATTTAATGTCAGGTTTAGTTGGTTTACGAGTTTAAATACATTTTAGCTGTTAATGATGATGTTATCAACTCCTTGTTTAAATATAAATCATGACCTCTTTCCTATTTTGTTTACATGGTCGATGGGCCCATAAAAATCTCTTCCTCGTGCATTATAGCGGGTTCGGATAGAGAAAGAAATTAGTTATCTCGGTTAATTTTAACATGGAAATAAAGTCAATCAAGATCTAGTTATAACTAGTTATAACTGGGTAAATTGGTTATTTGATGGGTGATTATACGAAGGGTGATTTTAGTATTCCAAACACTGATCTTTACACTGTAAGCAAATCAGTGTTCAAATTAACCAACCTTATGAACCTTAGGAATTCATTGATGTTATCAGACATGTCACTACTATTACGAACACGTTTACATAAAAGATATACTGCATGGAAATAATATACACACGATGTGTAATCCTTGTAGTTTAACTTGGGGATCATTAACATTACATAAAGATCGCAAAAAAGGGAAAAATCACACTTATTGTAGGCGTCAACTTTAAACCTGATCGTGTTACGTTTTGGGAAATTTCGCCATTTAAAAGATCATGTGAGTGGAAATGGCGCCGTGACAATCGAGTGCAAGGACATATCGATCGCAAAGTGTCAGTGAATTGGAGCACGCAGTGTATTTGATTCAAATCTGGACGTGCATGCATTGATACAATTTTAAATTGATCAATTTCCTTTTCTTGTTATTTACACCATTTGAGAATTCCAAATACAAAATACGTTAATTTGGTTTCCAATTTTCAACCAATCACGGCAATGTTGTTTGGTTACTCTTAACAATATCTTCTCGCGTAATCTGTCAAATTTGTAACTTTTGAAACAGCATCATTTGTCAAAATAACATTATACTTTAAAACAGGTGAATTAATGTCGAATTAAAAAATCTATACAGCCGTTGCAGTGACCTGTTTGCTGCGTATATTGAGTTGAGCTAATTTCAGATGTCCCAGCAAACACAAAAACGTTTTTACGTTTTACATAAGTTATATTTTGGCTGTTGGTTTAGGTAAAACGTTTTAATAACATTAAAATGTCGGGTTATATAAAGGTCATGAAAACGTTTTAAAACGTTTTGTATGAAAACACACTATAACAATATTTCTAAAATGTGTTCAAAATGGTATTGTAAACTATTTTTACAAACATTTTTTGCCAAATATTTTGTCAACACTTAAATAACATTATGTCAAAATATTAGCACCCAGCAAACACAGAAATGTTCTTAAAATGTTATTTTCTAAACGTTTTAATAACATTTAAATATCGGGTTATATAAAGGTCATGAAAATGTTATGAAAACGTTATTGCAAATATTATGGGCAAATATTTTTCGCAAAATATTTTTTCAACCACAAAATAACATTATGTTTAGAATGTTTTGTATAAAGTTTTCAAAAATGTTTTTGGAATATTATTAAAACGTTTTTATACCCTTTATATAACCCGACATTTAAACGATTTCTGTAAAACATTTTGTGTTGGCTGGGCAGTGGATTATTAAAAAATGTTTGTTAATGTTATGAAAACGTTTCATACCCTTAATATACCCTCTATATAACCCGACATTTAAACGTTTTCTGACAACCTTTTATAACCTTTTGCGAATGATCACTATGATGTCGAAAACGTTTTGTGTTTGCTGGGGTGTTAGTTTAAAACAGAATATTCCTTCACTCTGATCTGGGTTAATGTTTTCTTTAACATTTTCCTGCAATTTACACAATGATCAATCTTTGTTGGAACACAGCTTGGATTCTTCCGCTTGTCAATTTTCGCTATGAAAAATATTTTCCTTACTCTGATGATCTGGATAGTTTTTGCATTAGATTTTCCTGTTACATTTTCCTTCAATTTAATCAATAATCAATCTTTGTTTGAACAAAGCGTGCATTCTTCCGCTTGTCATTTTAAGCATCGAAGAAGAGAAGAATACTTTGTTAATGTAGACAGACCAGATGTAAAAGTATTAGTAAAAAAATCAAACCATTATTTTACAGATCCGTTAAACATTACTAGTAAAGGCACATCAATACATTATGTGAAAATATTATTTAAGCGTGATCAACTGTTAGATTATCTGGTAGTAGCTGACATAACTGAGCCAGTGGTACGTTATAGTATATTATGTGGATAAGGGTATGTGCTCCTACTGCCCCACCGTTAATTTCTTAACGAATCCTCATCCGATGTGCTTTCAAACCATTTGAATCGACAAAGCAGTCAAAATACTGGGACTGTTTCTTTCTCTTCCGTTCTCTTGTTTGCTTACTTTAAGTAGCAAGATTAAAATCTCTTCAAAATATTTCGCGAAGGGTAAGTAGGGTAAAAGTTTGATTATTTAATGTCAGGTTTAGATGGGGCACACATAAGACGGTTATGTCTGGCCTTATTGCAAATAAAGCGTGACTCCAATCGCATTACTATATTGATGGCTAGAAGAATGTGCTATCCCACTCTCTCATTCAATCGAACTAGGGAAGTTGTGGTCGACCATTACACGAATTTAAGACAGTTAATATTTGTTTTATATCACTCATACATAAATTCTATTACTTAACAATACTATTTAAGATAGGGAATACATATTTTCTTCAAAATAATACCATGTTTTGGCGTGACATATTTCACATTTTGGTGTCCACCCCGTAACTAAATCGGCGAGTCTAAAAGTCAGCGCACGGCCTGGCGCAGGCGCAATACTGCGCAGCACTATAATGGTAAAAACTATCACACGGAGAGGCTGATGGTAAAAATGATAAATGGCAGTCAACCAATGAACTGTCTAGAATGTATGTATGAGTGATATAATATAATACTGAATATATAGTTAGCTCAGAGTAAAAAACTTATGAAAGTCAACGAGTAACTAGTAACTCGTATCCAAACTAGTCTCCAATTCCCAGATCTTAGTTTACCACAATGATACTGGTACTGACTGGTATTGGTTGTGAATTGCATTGACCTTGTCAAGTTCGATCACTGCGTTCAACGTTATTTTTGGTCGAACTAATCCAGCAAACAAACAAACAAAGAAATAAACAAACAAACAAACAAACAAACACACAAACAAACAAACAAACAAACAAACAAACAAACAAACAAATGTTTTTAAAACGCTATAAACGCGTTTTGGTTTTGATCAAAAAGCTTCAATAATATTTAAGTGGCGGGATATATATGTCATTAAATATTTTTGGGACGTTTTGTGTATGTGTTTTAAACAACACTATAAGTACATTTTTAAAATGTTGTAAAATGTTATTGACACAATATTTGTTTGTCAAACAATTTTGCAAAATATTTTGTCAACACTGAATAAAAGTAGGTTTTTAACCATTTCAATCTGTTGAATTTGTTTTAAAAATGGTAAATTAAAGCCAACTCTTTGAATCTAACGTGCTAAACAAATTGTCTTTCCAATTTAATAGAGGCCGACTATTTACTACGTTTACCTAATCTGTATAACCTCAATGTTAAGCTGAAAGATAATTACCCCGGTTTACGCAATCAAACTGGATCTATAAAGATAAATTGAATCGAATGAATCCACAAGCCTGCATTTAGTCAACATTATGGACCGTCAAAATGAGTCCTAATTTGATCATGCCTACAAACTGCTTTTCTTAGTTTACCTGAGGACATGAAAGAAGATAATTAAGTTAACCTGCAAGGAAAAGCAGGTCTAGTAGTGGCTGGTACAAATATGTGATGTCATTAAGTTAAATGTGGTGTTTATTGCTTTTGAGATGTGGCTAATAATACTCGTATAGTATTTAACTTCTTTTGTATTTTACTGTTTTCAGCAACACTGAAACTGTAAGTCCAATTGTGGTGGTCGGAAAATAGCACATAAAATGGTAAGCTTGCACCACAACTAACTCACTACTAAACGGTGGAATTGAATTGTGACAAGACCAAATCATTGCTTTATGTGAAATGATCAATTTTGAATATAACTTCTTAAAGAAATGGAATTTCTACCAGGGACTATATAATACAGTTCATTTTAAATGACAGCAAAAAGTTTACCATTTTCTTTTCAATTATTATTTCTTAGCTACCCTGATTTTCATCAGTACCCCTCTTCTTTTTTTTCTTGCAAATTTATAAAGTACATAAATATGTTCATCACCTCATGTCATGAACTTAAAATATATCTACATACAAAGTGTTTTTAAACCATTTTAGTAAGTCATTTTAGCCCTATATATTTTCTGTTAACTGTATCCTAGTAACTGAGATGTGTGTTTCATAACAAAATAATTTTATTCTATTGAACATGTCCAAGTAGAATACATGAATAGAATACATTAAATCCTTTGTTATACTATCTATAGAAATGTACTCACTGATTATAACACTGAATAAATTAAATACGCCTAGTCTCTTCCACATAGACAATTTAATACTACACCATGTATGTATCTTCTATAATGTGTTGTTAGGAAAAGAGATTAAAAAAGGCTATAAGGTCATCAAAGGTCAGGTTATAGGTCAATTGGTTCAGGTCAAATTCAGGCATCAATTTTGAATACATGTGATAGTCTGTGATATCATACATGTCATAATGAGGCATCAATTTTGATATTTTGTCTGTTACTGGATATATAATGGAAATGTGTGAGGTGGATATACTAAAATACCTTGGGATGTAAATGGTGAGTACAATTTAGATTGCCTAGTTGAGATGGACTGGGCAAATAAATATAAAATAGTTACCAAAATCACAAACATGAAGCTTACGGAAAACTACCTAATATGGTGGTATAGGTGACAAAAAATACAATCTTTATCAACATTGCTGTAGTGTGGTTGTGGTAACCTGTTACCTATGGCTTAATTAAGTTTCAGTGAAATAGTGTCGCAAGTTCAAAATACAAAATATAGCTCAACATTGAAAATAGAAGCATTTTAACCGGTTCGTTTTTTGATAGTTGTGGAGCACCAAGTTCATGAAGTCATAAAAGAAATCAGGGACCACTTATTCCCATTTTACATATCAACATTATTCCCCTAATGTGTTAGCAACACATATCCAAAATTTTAACGAAATCCGTTGATAGTAAGCTTTCCAAAATGAAGTGAATTTAAAACATCACTGATGTGCCACTTTTTGGCTTATACCATTAAAAGTATGTACGCGTCATTGATACTGATGCCACCAATTGAACGAGACGATTTGCCCCTTCATTTTGCATACCACTTTGTCCAATTTCTTTTTCTCATTTCTTCACAAAATGCAAAAAATGCAATGGGTGTTAGTAGTACCCCCTTAACTATTGTAAATAGTTGTATTATTTCTGGCTTTCGAAAGAAGTTACATAATTTCCGTGACTACATGTGTTGTTTTTTAATTTGTTTCCCCCATATCAAAATGGTATAACTTACTTCTTCATTTCAGTCATTCACATTATCAAGGTATCCCCATGTATTATTTATTGATCCTTGATGTGTTTAGTTCTTTTCTGTTACCTACTTTCTGTCAATAAAAAATGGCAGATGTAAACTGTTCCCAGAAGAAAGGATTGATCGGTGAAACAACACCGTTTTGGAAATTGTCATCTGTTCATTTTGTATTCAAAGGATATAATACCAGCTGTCTTCATGTCTACAGTGGACTGGATAAGAAAAAATACTTCACTGGAAAAGAAAATATTCACTGGATGGAGTGTTGTTTGTTCCGTATTATATTATCTCAGACCAACATGCACATAAATGTGCAGGCTGTCAATCCGGTATGTCTGTAAGGCCCCGGTGATTTGTTTGGACAATTCGTTGAATCTTAAGTGATGAGTGCCTCGACTGGGATGTTCTTTGCTTTAGATCGAAATGCCTTAACGTTACAAATGCTTCTAGGACAATATGCCTGTATCATATTGGGTCAATACTTTGTCAAAGAAATCATTTCTTTGTCAGTGGAGAGTGGCCTGAAATGTAAGCAAAAAATAACGAAATAACTAGTTTTCATTCAATTGGATCCTTCTTTACATGCAGATCCGTCACTATGTAATGCACCCGACGAAATAAGTATTTTATCATAGGTTTAAAACTACCGATCACTTCCTTGGAGTACATATACATATAATCCTAATCACATCTTAGTAGATACTTGGTGCCCACATTTACCATCTAGGTAAGTGCAAATGAATGGTAGTACATTTTTACTTGAGCAAAATTCCAAGAGACCAGCCACCAACACTCTTATTCAGAAATATAGATGGCGCTATGACCATTTTAAAATGTCCATGATGCTTCTATTCATCTATTGTAAGACTTCTCGATTTAACAAGGAGTAAAAAGATAAATGCAGTGGTATCATTCAGAAAATCGTTAGCTAAAATTAGCTTGTTTTACCACGTTTTGGTTGTAACATTTCATTCAAAGCTCAGCAATTCACCAGGTATTTTACAGTCGAGGATCTAAAGTATGCTTGGGAAAAAATATGCGGACGGGTTGTTGGTAAACCATGGTCTAGGTAGTCCCAATTAGGCGCAAGCCTCTGGTGCAGGCATCTGATGCTGGTGAGTTAAGCTATGAATCTAATGTATTCTATAGGCGGGACCTGGGTTAGGACGGATCCCAGCAAACACAAAACGTTTTCGACATCATTCGCAAAAGGTTATAAAAGGTTGTCAGAAAACGTTTAAATGTCGGGTTACATAAAGGGTATATTAAGAGTATAAAACGTTTTCATAACCTTAAAAAACATTTTTTGATAATCTACTGCTCAGCAAACAAAAATGTTTTACAGAAAACGTTTAAATGTCGGGTTATATAAAGGGTATAAAAACGTTTTAATAGCATTCCAAAAACATTCTTGAAAATTTGATACAAAACATTCTAAACAGAATGTTATTTTGGGGTTGAAAAAATATTTTGCGAAAAATGTTCGCCCAAAATATTTTCAATAACGTTTTAAAAACGTTTTCATGACCTTTATATAACCCGACATTTAAATGTTATTAAAAGGTTTTGAAAAAAACATTTTAAGAACATTTCTGTGTTTGCTGGCTTCAAATATTTAAACTAAATGTTATTTAAGTATTGCCACAATATTTGGCAAAAATGTTTGCAAAAATAGTTTACAATAACATTTTATGAAAACATTTAAAAATATTGTTGTAGTGTGTTTTCATACAAAACGTTTTAAAACGTTATCATGACCTTTATACAACCCGACATTTTAATGTTATTAAAACGTTTTTACCTAAACCAAAAGCCAAAATATAACTTATTTAGAACGTTTTTAAAACGTTTTTGTGTTTGCTGAGATATCTCTACGTGTTAAATCAGTAATATCAGAATCAAATGAAGTATATTCACAATACCAAGACCGTAGTCAGTTCTAGCTTTGGTTGTCAACGCAATTGTACATGCAACGTAACAAGAGCATAATACAATTACAACCTGAGGCAAATATTACCACGGGTACTGATTGAACTCAAGAAAAGTTTTTGGACTAGTACAACACACGTGCACACTACACCTACAGTAGCTCGCCAGGATTATGTGGAATGATAAACTTGCTGGAATTCCAACATCCACCACAATTGATATGCCTGCAGCAGAATGTCTTCCACCGGAATTTTCAGTATCCGTTTAAAACAAATCATAGGCAATATTGTCTCTTTATGCCAATTTTTTGACACTAGGTCACGGAGCGGAATGATGCAAGAAGCGTTGCAGAATGGTGTGGTGTGTAAATTGCATAGCACATACGATCTCATAACACGAAATTAGTTCATTTTTTCAAACCTGCTTTTTTGTTGTTGCATATTTGTAATGTTAACACATGTCCCAACTGGCACCGTGTAAAATATGTGACCGGTAGAAAAATTTGTCAAAAATCTGTGTTGGATCACAGAATTTTCAAGGATTTTTCAACCGATCACAGATTTTTGTCTCCTAGTGAATTATCAGGTTCTACAACAGTCAGGTGTTTTAGTTTAAAACCGAATATTCCTTTACTCTGATATGGGTTAATGTTTTCTTTAACATTTTCCTGCAATTTGCAAAATGATCAATCTTTGTTCGAACAAAGCATGTGTTCTTTCTCTTGTCATTTTGGGTTATGAAGAATATTTTCCATCCAGTTTAAACAATAATCAATCAAGCGTGGATTCTTCCGTTTTTTATTTAAGGCTTCGAAAAAGAGAAGAATTCTTCAACAATCAAGGCTAGGTAAACTATTATATACATAATAACCATACGCAAAGGAGGGGAAAGTGCTACATCCAGTCAAGATTACAAATGCGATGTCATATCAGGTATCCAACCTCACCGTCATGGACTTGTATAATTATGAGCCATTTATTATGTCAGATCCTAGAGAAGAACTAAATTTTGTAGGAACATAGATTTGGCAGTGACTGATCGATCTTATTGGTTATCAATGTCATAACGACATTTTTGGTAAAGTCATAAAGTAGTGGTTCGCCTGAGCCGTCCCTGAAGAATTGTAATTGAATAAGTCCGTTATTTTCCGTTATAAACCAACATTAATTTGGTGCTTTTTGTGAGTGTGTATCATTTAATACGAAAATAAGAAAACTACTAGATGGCACAGTTGTGTGTGAGCAACCACGAATATCTATGCTTGTGACCACCTCCACCCCCCTTACACCTCCACCCACAACGCACCACAAATCCCTCAATCCAACCATAGGTTGATCCAACCTAACACCCCGTAACCCACCGAAACACAAGCTTTCTTTATACAGGGTTAGAACTGGCTCCGTTCCTCTGACCGCGGTGCCCCAATTGCGAGCGCGAAGCGCGGTGCCCCAATTGCGAGCGCGAAGCGCGAGCGCCGCGAAGCGGCGGCGAGCGCGATGGTTTAGGGAGTTGGATTGTCATTATCATGAGCACGTAACCAGTGCTATACAGGGTTACAACATTCAGTGCCTAGCACTGTTTTCCAAGAAGGCCCTGATTTACAGAAATATAGGTACAATTACAAATACAAAGTTCATTCCAAGTAATTGCAGACCTTGTTCTAATACATACTTACATGTAGCTAGTAATATTAATACATAATAAACAAAAAATTCATTTGTCGGCTGGTGTAAACAAATACTCATTCCATAATTAGTGGGCTGTATTCCAAAGTGGCGTATCGTGGGACACGGCAACTTTTCGCAAAAATCGGGTTTTAAGAAATATCAAAATCGAGTTGTGTAAATCAGACATTCATTATATGATATGATTGATTTTTGTTATAAACTAAATATATTTTATGTTTATATAACTTTCAAAAGAAATAAAGATACAGTGTTGCTGGCAAATTAAAAACAATATATACACAACGATACGTCACTATGGAAAACACGCAAAAAGCAATACACTATAGCCTAAACTTTATCCTGATAACCTTACGCCGCCTCGGTCACCGTGAATCTCTACGGCGTTAATTTTCGTCGACTTTATTCCATAGTGGCTCATCAGTCCGATACGCCACTATGAAATGTAGCGAGGTGAAACGACAATGTTTTGCCGATTTTTTATTATAGTTTGTTTACTATTATTGATGTGTATAAAATTTAAGAGTAATACGCCACGCCAATAATTTGCGGTTTAACATCATGTTATGTTGTATTTCACTTACCGATCGAATAACTGGAGAAATGAAACAAGTTGAGCTTTGTTCAATGCCATTGGTAAAAAGGGAAGTGTTGTTCGTGTTAGATAGATAACGACAATTGTCGCCTGTAGGTAGACGACCTATAAAATGTTTCGCGTTAAATGTCTAAAACATTGGACATAGAAATTCCTGCAAAGCTTCTAGGTATTGGATTATATCCTTCCTCAAATGCCAAACTCTCAAATACACAAGTTCTTTAGCTTCAATGTAATATTACTTTAAAATCACCGTTTCAGTATAGAAACTCACAATATGTTTTACGATTTTACTAATACGATTTAGGTGATTTGTCATTCAAGTGACGGGCATTTAAATGTATTACATTTCTCTGGGAGCCCACTGGGTGTCTGTTGAACCCTGCGACCTTTTCTTCTCATATAAAACATGTTTCGTTTTGTTTTGAAGTACCAAGGCACGTCAGTGAGCTAAAACAGGACCAAAATATTGATCCCGAGTAAGCAGTTGGACAACCACATCTTGAAAACATTTTATGGGCATTATCCAATATGATACAATATGATCCGAAGGTCCCAGGTTCAAATCCTGGATGGTCAGTGAAATTTTTTCACTGGCTGTCATTTATGTATGTGGAGACTTGTGTTAAAAACCTTTCTCAGAACTACAATATGATGTTTACTAATCTTTTGGCTTCAGTTTTTAACCGTTTTCGATGTACCAACTCTGTTTCGCTTTAACCTTCTTAACAATCAAAATCCCCTTTTCATCAAATATAAGAGTATAATCATGAGTAATGTCAACTGCCTGGAACTTTAATAAGATAACAGAGATGTGATGATGGCGGTAGAACTTTTTGAATGATCCTCGTACTTTAAAACCGTTTTATTTATCATTAAACAAAGATGTAAATGAAAAAAAGTACAACAACGTTTTTAAAAAGTGTTGTCAAAATGTTATTGCAAAATATGTTTTGGAAACGTTTTGCACAATATTGTTTCAACACAATCGTGTTCTTTACCATTTTAATCTGTTGAACTTGTTTTGAAAATGCCAAATTAAAGCAACAACAACTAAACATCTAAAAAGAGTAACTAACCCCCTAAAGCAATGGTCATTATTCAAAAAGGGGTTATTGTATTTACATCTGTTAAATGCGTTGGAAGCAGATATTATTTCTGCGCGTTTTGACACCTCATTTGATACGATAGCCTAGAAAACAATAAAACACCGGTCAATTTAATAAAGTGAGGTCCAGATTAGAACTGGCTCCGTTCCTCTGACCGCGGTGCCCCAATTGCGAGCGCGAAGCGCGGTGCCCCAATTGCGAGCGCGAAGCGCGAGGGAACTGGAAGTTTAGCAGTGATTTTTATTACCCTCAAAACTGGCTACTAAGTGGGCTCCTGCTGTGGCAATTTGTCAGTCACAAATCAATTTCCTGCATGACCCAAACATTGCAACTCGAGACGACCCACCCACCGTGTTGGCTTGGGATGCTAATTAGCTAAGGCCACATAAGGTCAACTAGGTAAACAACAGCGTTTCATATTTCATCTGCATGATGACTCATGCTTACCGCTGGGTCTCGGGTTGAAAGGTCACTGGGCCAGACCAGCTGATAACATTGTGAACAATGGCGACTGCTGCTGATGTTCGTAAGTGTTGCGTGTGCCGTGAGCATATAATCACGAGAAATTATTCTTCTCTGACTTGCTTCAAGAAGAATACCACCGAGGAGATCAGAAAGAAGAGACGGCACACGCTTCACGTAATAGAAAAGGTCCTGAATCTGGCAATATCAGCGGACAGAACGGCTTTAATTTGCCAGAGATGCACGCGTGTGGTAAACAACATCAGTGTGAACTGGAAAGCACTCGTTGAAGCGCATGGTCATCGTCATGCTGATGATCAAGAAAACACCGTCACGCCAAAGAAATCGCAAGGGGACGGACGTCTGAAAAGAATGGCATCAAGAACCCCATCACAATCTACCGGTACTTCCCCCTCATCAGCAACAGCACCGCGAACCCCTTCTCGGAAGAAGAAGACCCCAAGGACTGCCCTGTCTTTTGGGCAAGAAAATACAATGATGGATACCACTCAGTCTCAGTCTGCTACACGTCCTGTTTATGCCGAGGTAAGATTTACATTTTGATTTTAAAATCATCATAATGACAATGTCCGAGGCTGATTTAAACTCGGAAAATACATGTACAAGTCGAATTTTGCTTTGCGGAAAAATAGTAATTTAAAGGGGGGGCTGGCATTTTCTTCAGAGGGGAGGGGGGTGGGGTGGTCCCAAATGCAGGGCCGGATTTACCTTCCTGGGGGCCCTGGGCCAAGCCAAAATTTGGAGGCCCCAACTCACGTCCGTGAGGCCTCTCTTCAATTTTTCTGGGGGGCGGAGCTTCTGTCTACCCCCATCATGTCCCCCCCCGTAGCGCCTCCACTGTTTCCACAGCCCCTCCCCAATGGATTAAGGGCTGTGCAATAATTACGAGCCCGGGGTGGTAAAATTTCAGAAACGCTCTCCAAAATTCATATGCATATTCAAGCATTTCCGTACTGTTTTCCTAAGCCTTTTTAGAGCGTAAGGCGCCCCATGAATGTGTGCCAAGAATCGCTTCCCCCCCCCTTCTCGGCTTGCCAAATATTGCCCCCCCCCCCTTGGGCTCGCCAAAAAATTGGCTCATAAATTATTGCACAGGCAGCCCCTAATCTAAGCCCTAAACTATTTAGCAAAATTAATGTGCATGCAGGTGCCACGAAGCCAATTATGTCGCGCACTTCATATATTTTCACAGTATAACTAAAAACCACGGGGATGAGCAATTTTACGTAATACTTAACTTCATTCATTTGTAATTACCTACGCAAGATCATTAGTGGTGCTGAAAACGCGGTCGTTGTTGGGGGCGGTATTATATTGAGGCTAGTTGTAAATGTTTACTCGAAGGTTGACATGTGCCTTCACCAACAAAGTAGCAAAATGACTCTCGTGTGACGTCACTTCTACCATCGTGACGTCACAGGTCAAGAATACAGAGCCAATTCAAGATCACTCGGCCTGATGATGCGTCATGGATATGACGTGATACCGTAGCCATCATAAATAGTAAGTCCAGTTGAATAGAATTATAATTTAGTCAACTATTTGATCTACCTGGATGATTGATAATATTCATAAATACATCGGAACTCATTTTGGCAAAGATTGCCTTAATTTGACCCGTGATTTGGAGAAGACGTCGAGGAAATTGGCCGATTATCGTAATCACTTACGGTTCAATTTGAAGTGCCTACACACGGACATTATACCCCGTAGTTTGTGGATAAAACCCCTTGTAAGAGGTCACAGAGCGGACAAAATCATCCTCAGAGCACAGAAAGATCTGATAAACGAGCGGATTAGACAAACAAATTATACCATCGATGTTTTGAAAGGACAGATTGAGAACATTTCCAAGAAATTACATCAGTTGTTGCCTAGCGACGTGTACAAACAGGTGCAAGAGTTTACGACCCGAGGTCAATTAGATCAACATCGGAAGGTGAAAGAAAGGCAACAAAACAAGTATTCGCGATTGCATTTACGCAAATATTCACGTGCCGATAAGGACAAAAATTGGAGGAATAGCGATGGATTAGATCAGGATGGAACAGTAAAAGATCGCTGGGTTAAAATCTATCCAGCAGAACTTTGTCTACGGCAGAAAAGGAGGTTCTATCGCGTGGATTGAATTTCGCGGTGACACCGGATAAGCTTCCTCACGTGGAAATAATTACTGCGACTGAGTCGGCAATACGCAATAACAACTTGGACAGCTGTGCTGCAGAAGAACTTCGCACAAAGGTAAATTCTTGTCTTGTGAACGCTAAGCTTCCCCATTCAAATATCAGCAAGGAACAGCGGGAGGCGATTGTAGCTCTAAACCAAGATTCTGACATCTTAGTACTACCGGCTGATAAAGGTAGATGCACAGTAGTTATTGACAAATCTGACTATGTAAACAAAGCTAACGATCTTTTGAGTGATACCAAAGTTTACCAACCACTCAAGAGAGATCCTACTTCTGGTTACAAGAAGAAAGTTAGTGATTCCCTCAAAGCTTTGGAAGTATCGGAGGCCATCGATCGTGCGTTGTATTACAAACTCAGCCCATCTGAGTCAGTGCCTCGTTTCTACGGCCTACCAAAAATTCATAAACAAAATGTGCCTTTGAGACCAATTGTCAGTTGTATTTCATCTGTGACTTATAATCTCGCAAAGCATTTGGCTGGTATTATTGGGCCCTTAGTTGGCACATCTTGTCACCATGTTGTCAACTCTACCGATCTTGTGGACAAATTGAAGGACATTAAGGTTGAATCAGACGAAACTATCACCTCATACGACGTTTCGGCCTTGTTCACTAGTGTCCCACCGGAGGGCGCTGTAAATGCAGTCAAGGAAGCTTTACACGCTGATAATACCCTAGGTCAACGAACCAACTTGAACGTGGACCAAATTTGTTCACTTTTGGAATTGTGCCTCAATTCAACTTATTTCGTGTTTGAAGGGAAATTTTACAAACAAAATCATGGATGTGCGATGGGATCCCCCGTTTCCCCAATTGTCGCGAACCTTTACATGGAACGCTTTGAACAGACCGCACTAGACTCTTACAGTGGTATTTCACCGTCGCATTGGTTCCGATATGTCGATGACACTCTCGTTAAGATCAAAAAGAGCGAACTAGATCCGTTTTTTGACCACATTAACTCTGTTGACAGCAACATCAAGTTCACCCAAGAAGGTGCGGACAATAACCAGTTACCCTTTTTGGATTGTTTGGTCAAAATTCAGTCAGACGGCACTCTCACAACATCAGTATACAGAAAAGCCACACATACGGACCAATACTTACAGTTTGATTCCCATCATCCACTTATCCACAAACTCGGTGTGATCAAAACGCTCTTTCACCGCGCGGAGACCATCCGTCAACGGACGAAGCTAAAGCTGGTGAACGCGAACATCTGAAGTCGGCCTTAGGTACTTGTGGGTACAAGGACTGGACGTTCCAAAAAGCTTTGAAACCGCAAAAGGACCAAACATCGTCCAAACAATCTTCCACCACCGCTTCGAGCACCCGCAAGTTCGGGATTACTATCCCTTATGTCTCAGATGTTTCTGAGAAGTTAAAGAGGATCTTTGGACAGCACCAGATCCCGGTCTCATTAAAACCTTGTAACACTCTGAGACAAAAGTTAGTCCATCCGAAGGATAAGATCCCGCAACGCAAACAAAGCAATATTGTTTATGCGATTAACTGCCAGGATTTGGACTGTGAGAACTACTACATAGGGGAGACAAAACAACCTCTCCACAAGCGCATGTATCAACATCGTCGCCCTAGTTCAACAGGACTTAACGACTCTGCGGTATACACGCACCTCAAAGCAGCCAAACACAACTTTGAGGACAAGGACGTGATTGTGCTTGATAAAGAACACAGGTGGTACGAAAGAGGGGTGAAAGAAGCGATATATGTTCGCAGGAGGAGCCAACCTTGAATCGCGGAGGGGACTACGCCACAACTTGTCCAAGAGTTACGAACCGACCATCAGGAAGATCTCTCGACGACTCTCGTGTGACGTCACTTCTACCATCGTGACGTCACAGGTCAAGAATACAGAGCCAATTCAAGATCACTCGGCCTGATGATGCGTCATGGATATGACGTGATACCGTAGCCATCATAAATAGTAAGTCCAGTTGAATAGAATTATAATTTAGTCAACAAAATGTTTGTAGTAATGTCAGCCGTAAGTAAATCTGTTACGACTGAAAATAAACAAAATACGGAACACGATCGTGTTTTCAGCAATGTTTTCAATATATTTACGGTCAAGTTAAATACCCACAGAACAGTATTTGTGCTTCCAGGATGAGCGGTGGTTTAGGGAGTTGGATTGTCATTATCATGAGCACGTAACCAGTGCTAGTCCAGATTTAAAAGTTGCACTTACATACAATACAAAAACACTCAGATAAACAAGTTGAGCTTTGTTCAGTGACATTGGTAGAAAGGGAAGTGTTGTTCGTGTTAGATAGATGAAGACAATAGTCGCCTGGAGGTAGACGACCTATAAAATGTTTCGCGTTAAATGTCTAAAACATTGGACATAGAAATTCCTGCAAAGCTTCTAGGTATTGGATTATATCCTTCCTCAAATGCCAACCTCTCAAATACACAGTTCTTTAGCTTCAATGCAGTGTTACTCTAAAATAACCGTTTCAGTATAGAAACTCACAATAAGTTTCACGATTTTACTAATACGATTTAGGTGATTTGTCATTCAAGTGACGGGCATTTCAAATACGTTTCTCTGGGAGCCCACTGGGTGTTTCGACACAATCATTGATCCTAAGTGGGTAGGAATAGTTAAAGAATTATAAAAATGTTATAAAATGGGGGAATATCGAAAACAGATAACTGCGATGTTAATAAGTATTAAAATCTATCGATTTGATTCAACCCATTTTTGTAACAAGAAAAAAAAAGGTTCATGCAGTTATACGTTTTTCAAGGTGCTATAAAATCATTTTTGTTGACACTAAAATCGTTGTTAACTTGCAAATGCTACTCTTCAAAGTAAAATATAAAGGGATTTCCATATGCCGACAGAAAAAAGAGGGGGGATGATCTTCGTGGCTGACAAAGTTAGATATGGGAAGTTTCACAGCAAAGTTACATGATTCAACTGAAAGCAGAAGGCGTGCATCATCTGTATTGATCTGGTAGCCGTAGTTAGTTCATCCAATGGAAAATGGTTGATGTTCCTATTGCTCTGTGATGCCTCCACGGTTGATTTCTTAAAGCATTCGCACCCGGTGTGCTTTCAAACCATTTTAGTCGACAACCCAGTCAAAATACTGGGACTGCTCATTTCTCTACCGTTCTGTTGTTTGCTATTTAATCTCGCAGAAGTAGGGTAAAAAGTTTGGTTATTTAATGTCACGTCAATTAAATAGAGGGGCATACATAAGTCAATTATGTCTTGACTTACTGTAAATAAAGCGTGACTCCAACCATATTACTATAATAGTTTGAAGAATGTTCCCCTTCTACCCCACTCTCTCATTCAATCAAACTAGGTAAGTCGTAGTATCGCGGTTGAAGTAACGTCTATTAAGGAATGAGGTTGAAAATTTCGGGTACGTGCCTGGTTCTTATAGTTTTACCATCGTGAAGCATTTAATTAGTTTCCCCCAAATAATTGTGGCATCTTTCTTTCTGTTTCATCGTTCTATAATGTTTACAAATATACCAGTACCGAACATATAGTTAGCTTAGAGGGCTTAGAGCAAACAACGAGTGAGTATTACCTGTATTGGACATCATGTATGTAATTAAATAACTTGGAATGACAGTGAGTTGTCATTGGGAGTCATTTAAGTGTTTAAAAAAGCAACGCATGAGTTCGTGCACAACTTTCTTCGGGCAAATTCAAGTATTCTGTTGCTCATAATCATATAATCATTCTCCGTGAGTGGCAATACCGATAAAATGTCAGCCTGCAATGATATTGTATTCATTTTTATTTAATCACCACATCAACCTTTTATTGAGTAAACGTTTTGTCCTGTTTTGCTGTTACTGTAACAATTTAGTGGCAAGGTAAAGGATGATCTTGTTATAATTTTTTAAATGAACACGTGGATTGCTTATCTTCAAGTAAATGGCCAGGGAATAGGCAACGGCTATATCGTTTTGTCATATCAAAGTGAAAAATTCATAAGGAAGGAACTACCAATGTAATTCACTTTGAATGCATGCTAGAGTCATTTTTAACGTTCTACCTCCATCATCATATCTTTGTTATTCTACGTGCCATGATATTGAAAACACCCATGATTATACTCTTAGCCCTCGAACTACAGCGCCATATTTTGTAACATGGACACAAATGTCCCATTAAAAACGTCATATACCGTTATATTTACCAATGTGTAGCTATGGCTCTCTTCAGGGAGCTCAAATCGTCGGCAGAGTGCTAGACTATCGTAAGTGACATTTTTGGCCAATTTGAGATGTTGACGAATTATGGAAAGCCATATAAAACCACACATTTTAAACCAGGTTTAATAAAATATAAGTACAATGCAATTTTATTAATGCCTGCAACACTATCGTATGTGCCACTTACAAAAGTCTTGCATGCTAATTTTGTTTTTCCATCTGCTGCAAGACCATCGTATGTGCCACATACGCTACTTTCTTGGATGTAAACAACAAAATAACGGAATGCTACACCATTGTAAGTGCAAAACATTCTCTAACACATCACCTACTGTGCGCTGACGGCTTTAGGCGTTGTCACCAAACTGACTAAGTTCATAGCTCCCATAACTGGTAATAGAGACGACAAATCCGGTGTTTTAATTCTTAGATTCAGTAATAAACCTTGACAGATAACATTGGGGCAAATGATGTCTTGCTATTGTAAATATGCGCCGAAATAAATTAACAGTTGTTAAGTAATTCCATATGTTTTGGAGTTTCTGAGCCGCCCCTGTTGCTTTCCCTATCTGGAGTTTGATATCATCTGTGCAGGATCCCTGTTGGTTGATTGTACCTCCCAGGTAGGTGAACTTTTCAACCTGAGCAAGGTGTTTCCCATTTATATTGATGTTAATTTGCTTTGATATTCTGCTGATGATCTGGACTTCTGTTTTGGCGATGTTGATTTTTAGTCCAAATGCTGAAGTGTTTGGAGATCTTCTTTCTTCTCTGCAATAAGTGCAATATCATCATCAAAACGTAGGTTGTTGATGATCTGGCCTTGGACAGTAACTCCTTTGTCGTTCTCGTGAAGGGCGCATTGCATTACTAGTTCCAGCAGGATGTTAAATTGTTGTGGAGATATTACACAGCCTTGACGCACTCCTACCAGTGTCTTGAACCAATCTGTTAGGTCGCCATTTACTCTTACCGCGCTTGTGGATTTCTGATAAAGAGCCTTCAGGAGTCTTATGATTTTGCTGGAGAAGCCGAAGAAGCTGAGTGCTTTCCAAAGCCCCTCTTGCCACACGGAGTCGAAAGCTTTTTCAAAATCGATATAGCAGCAGTAGAGGTCTTTCTTCATCTCAAGGTATTTTTCCATTATCTGACGAAGTGTGAAGAGCTGGTCGATGGTTGATCTCCCAGGTCTGAATCCTGCTTGTGATTCAGAAAGAATTTACTCTGTTTTATTCATGATACGCCTTTGAATGATGAGGGTATAAAGACGTTGCATGCGTGACTGAGAAGGCTGAACCCTCTGTAGTTGCCGCAGTCCAACTTATCTTCCTTCTTGTAGATGGGTGTGATAATTGCCCTCCCCAGTCATCGGGAAAGGTTTCAGTGTCCCAGATCCTCTTGCAGAGTTGGTGGATAGTTTCAATTCCTATGTCTCCTGCTGCCTTTATTTCCGCAGCGGAGATGCTGTCGTATCCTGATGCCTTTCCTTCGGAGAGCGTCTTTATAGCACTTGTCACTTCATCCCTTCGTATATCTGTTCAGTGTTATTTTTTGGCAGTTGGGGGAACACTGTTTGCAGTGTTCCCGTTGATTGGATTCATTTTGTTATAAAGTTCTTGATAGTTTTCCTTCCATCTTGCTTTGACTTCCTCCATTTCAGTCAGGATTTCCCCCTCCTTACTTTTGACGGTTTGAATCTTGGTTGATGCTTTCTTTGTGATCTTCTTAATTGTGGAGTACGCTTCCTTGGACGTTGCAGCTTGGTGTGCGTTGTCAACTTTGATACACAAATCCTGTAGCCATTTATCATGGCATGCTTTCGTTATCCTTTTGATTTCTCTACTAAGGAAGTTATATCTTCTTTTCAAACGTGGTTCTCGGATCTTCTGCAGCTTTACTTTGCTGCGTTCATTTGCAAGTTCAATAACCTCGTCGCTGATCCATGGCTTTTCTCGCTTTGCTTTCTTGTATCCCATGACTTTCTTTAATGTTTCTTGGGTTACATTGTTTTAAATGTACGCTGTGACGTCAATATTTAGTCAATTGCTACAAATGAGGTGTCGAGATGTGCAGAAATAAATTTTTGAATAATGGTAATTATTTAAGGGGGGTTGGTTATTTTTTTGAGATGTTTATTATATCGATATAACTATTCTCTTCACATACTTAAGCTCGCTAACTGCGCTAAACAAAATTGTCTTTCCCAGTTAACAGAGGCCGAGCATTTACTGCATTTACCCAATCTGTATAACCTTATTGTTAAGCTGAAAGATAATTACACTAGGTAACGCAACCAAACTGGATCTATAAAGATAAATTGAACTGAATGAACCCTTTAGCCTGCAGTTACGCAACATTATGGACAGGTTAAAAGAGTACTAATTTAATCACGCCTACATACTGCTTGTTCTTGGTATACCTCAGGGCGTGAATCAAGATAATTAAGTGAACGTCAAGGGAAACGCAGGTCTAGTAGAGGCTGGCACAAATGTATGCGACGTATTCAAGCTGAATAGTATTTAACTTTTATTGTCCTGAGCAACACTAAAACCTTCAAATCATTAGAGCAAGAAAAGGCTCTAATTAAAATAATAAGAATCGTAACAAATCCAAAAATAGTGTTCAGACACCCGGATTAGACATGTCTCTACAAAGATGAGAGCAGACAGTTTCCAAGTTTCTTTCCATTATATTACTTACCGTAATATGCAATATTAATTAATATCAGGGCATGGTCATTATTCATCTGTATCTCATTCGCACCACGTCTTATTTGAGGTCGATGTCAACTTGTGCGATTATGTATCTCTGGAGTTCATCAAGGTCTGCAGGAGGACTTGTGAAAACCTTTTGCTTTCAGATAGCCCCATAAGAAGAAATCCAGACGTGCAAGATCAGGATATATTAGTGGCCATTCCACTTGGTGCTTCAAATCAACCACATGATTGCCAAACAATTCTACGAGGTGCTCTGTCAAATACTGTAAGGAAAGGGGTGAAACTGTGATTTACATGTTATCTTGATTGACTTCGCGCAACTGCTTTTTACACGGCCCACAACAATAGCCGCTGAGTCCTTATTAATGGCCACACACCAGTGATTTTACAGTTGTTGGAGGACAAGATGTTGATTCATCTATCAAACAAAGTATTTTGACCAAATACGTTTTGATCTAGTGGCATTTTTCGAACTGTATATTTTGATACACCCTGTGAGTTAATATACCATGATTAGCAGGTTCAGGTTGTGTTTTTGTCAAATCACATTAAATGTTTTACGTAACCTTTGTATTGAATTTAAAAGGCACAATAAAGTGGAAATATGATATATTCCACAGGAGACATTTTTTCAATGATGAGGAAAATGCTGGCCTTGAACCCTTGGGCTATAGCAATAGCAATTTCAACTTTGAGAAATTATTCTTTGAAATTCAATGAAGTTGTTTTCGGACCACCCGGTATAATGAAAATATGACGGGAAAATAGTTTTACTGATCATATACTATATTAACCATTTTGTTGTGCCGTGTTTATAAAAAAAGAGGCACGATTGATAGAGAAAACGCTGTCTTTGAGTCGGGCGTTGAGCATGTTGAGTGTAGGCACATATATATAACAGTAGCAATACTTTTTACGGGTTCGGTATACGACGGACGTTATTGAAACGTAACCGATTTGACTTCAAAATTTACCAGAAAGGCTTGTGGATTTTTTGATTAAATGTCTATCTATCCGCCAATTTTGGGAACAGAAACACCAGACCATCAAATTTGATAAAGTAACAGTGTGGAGTACGAGTTACGTAAAGTATTTTATGCACAGATTGCTAGTTTGTATCGATATTTGAAGCTTTTTATTACATCAATCCAACTTTTCACTGCATTTCTTCCTCTGAATATCCCACATGCATGGTGATATTCAAAACAGAGTATATAGCTTTCTTTTTCTTTTATAGCTTTCCTTTTCACATTCAACGTGCGAGTTTCAATGTTATCCCCTAAGGCCAGCGTAGCGATGTCAAGTTGCCGTTGATGCTCTCATTCACGTGGATACTGTCAATCCTTTCCCGAAACCGATCACTTGCACTACGAAAGCCGAATGCTTGTGGTTCATTGTACCACATCATCATATGCTTCCGCTTAGCGGTGTAAGTTTTAGGTTTGCCTTCAGGTTTCAATGATGCATGATAATTGTCAACGGGAAAGGAATTGTTTGTTTAAGGAACAGAATTAGGTCATGGTGCCTATGGGACAAACCATCAAATTTGCCGGTAATTTGAATGTTCCAAATTTTAGTAGCTATAGTGCAGTCCGCTGTAACATTATGTTGCTTGTGATTTACTATGTTTGTTTTAAAAATGGCTTAACTTCTGGGAGCATTGGATAAGGATACTTTGCTGATCATCATTTACATCAAAGACGGAAGAGACATTGGTTTTTTGTGTTCAATCGAGTACGGAGGAATCTTTCGGCAAAATGTGGATTGTGGAAGTGGATAAATTTTGATCAACCTCACCAAAAATGGTTGAAATTTGTATCAAAATCAGACTTTTTCATAATATCTGTGCAAAATGTAGCATTTGTCAGCCATTTGTTTGTTACGTGACCGAAAATAATTGATTTTTTTCTAATCTAATCTCAATACAGGGTGTATCAAAATTAAGTATACAGTTTGAAAAATGCCGCTAGATTAAAAAGTATGAGGTCTATGGTCAAAATTCTCTAGTTGATAACTTAATCAACATCTTGTATTCCTATAGCTGAGAAATTACTGGCGTGTGACCAATAATAAGGATTTGGTTGCTACTTTTGTGAACCGAGTACAAAAAGCAGTTGCGCGAAGTCAATTAAAATCAAAACAACATACAAATGTAAAAAGTCTCTCCATTTATTTTACTGTTTACAGTTATTGACAGTTTTAGTCTTCCATATGCCCACATTTCTTCTGTATGCAGATTTCGGCTCTTCTCAACATGGCGTTCACACCACGTATAATGAGAGGTCTGCCCTGCCTGAGAATGTAAACTTGTAAACTCTGCTCCATCGCTATTTATGAAATCTTCCAGGAAACGTAGAGAACGGGCAAGAAGCCACTGAGAGACCACAGTGCGACGTTGGTGATCTGCATGCTGAAGTTGATGTCTCCTTATCGTCTGATAGGGATGAAATCGCAAGTCATAAACGAGTTATTCTGTTAAAGGTTATCCAGTTATCTGATACTTCGCAACATATTTGTAACTTTGCGCCACGTGAAGGGGGCGTACATTTGGGTACTGCTGACGGAATCTCCGAAGCACTTCTGCTGGACTCTGGGTGCGTTGATACACTGTAACAAGGAAGGCCATTTGCTCTGGTGTGTACTGTGGAGTATACATTTTATTGTTGCTATTCTCCTTGTCAAGTAAAACCAAGCATATTGTAAGGAGGTAGTTGCCTAGATTTACCAAAAGCCACGTGTTATGTAACTCACACATGCATAGGATCGGAACCCTAACAAAGAGGACAAATGATCTGTACACCTGCATGTTTCTCTTGGCTGCACAGTAATAACACGCACCGGGCATTTAAACCCAATTGACTTCGCGCAACTGCTTTTTGTACTCGGCTCACAAAAGTAGCCACCAAATCCTAATTAATGGTCACACGCCAGTGATGTTTCAGCTGTAGGAGGACAAGATGTTGATTAAGTTATCAACTAGAGAATTTTGACCAAAGATTTCATACTTTTTAATCTAGCGGCATTTTTCAAACTGTATACTTAATTTTGATACACCCTGTATTAATAAAGATAATAATAACCACGGGTATTCAAAAAACATACGCATATCGTTACAGGTAGTTCATTGAACGCAAAACATTGCTCTAAATAAATGTCATCTGGAATTATCTTTTATTTCACTATCACAACGATGTAGGTAAGTTGGAATTTTGCTGTCGGCAGACACTTTCAAAAGTCGTGACATTTGATCTAGGAGTCGTCACTAGAAATTATGTTAACTACGAGCTAGATATAAATATAAACATAAAACCAACTTTTCACATTGCATTTGAAATGTCTCTTGAAAGTCCTGCATATGTCAGTCAATCTGTCAATGTGTCTTCCTGTTTTATACATTTCACATTTTTAGAGATCATTGTCAGATTTTAAATATGACCCGAAATACGACCAACAGGAGGCAGTGATTTGGAAGTCAATGCCCGGAATCAACCTAGTTTGTCTTTACTGTAAAGTATGGGTGACTGTCGTTTAGCTACGGCTGGCGGGACTTCTGGAGAAAAAAAGGTAAAAAGGTTTGAAAATGCAGGATAAAAGATATAGGTGAAATCACAAATAGTTTGTTCGAATATAATTCACAAGTTGTCCTTGTTTCGCGTTCAACATGTGTTCAAAGACACCAAACCTCCATCCACGATATCACGAAGAAATTTAAGCCACGGCTGTAAACATGCCCATCCCCCTACACTCACACCCCCACACTCCCCACCACACACACCCCCACCTCACACTTTAATAATTATGAAGTCCTGCATGTCATCGCTGATCAAAGGGGCCCGTGCGTGCATTTTACCCACGGGCCTGAAATGCCTTTCGGCAGCACTGCGGAATACCTTGCTTTTTGCCCAAATAAAGAACAATTTTATAAATTAGGGTAGGCCTATGCTGAATGCAAATATTTTGTCTGGCAAGCTGTATTTGAACCCTGTGACCCTAAAAAGACCCACCAAACCACCACATGATCATACAGATACAGGGGGCGAAAATGAAATATGCTCCGAACTAAAAGTTTAAGAGATTCAGTAAAAGAATAGTTTTTACTATATATCTGCGATGTGAAGTTCAGAATTCACATACTTTTTGAATTTTGACAATTGACCACTCCGTTTTTGAAATAAACGAATTTTATGAAAGAACCTCATTTTCAATTCGTTCTTGCTGATAATCCATGCTGTATTTTTTTGTTTTCACTTGATGTTCAAATAAATTGATTGAGCGCTATGCAACCTTAAGTAACATCGAATTAATTGGCAAAAGTTTGACTTATTTTAACTCATTCCATAAAGAAATATTGCCACCGAAACCGGTGGACGAATAGTAGACATTTTTGGTTACGCGCCAACCAATGGCATGGCTTTTTCCAACGTGTGTCTTTAGTTGTTAATATTATTGAATTATTTTAACGACCGTGTTTTTTACTGATATTAGGTATGATACCACCATGTACAAGATGAGTATTTTGCATCATAGTTTGGATTAATAAATCCTTAATCAGGATAAAAATTTCAACAACAACTTAGTAAATTAAGTAGTGAAATGGGCACTGCTACATTTGTATTCCCCTGGCGTGCGTAATATGTAACTGATAGCTGTCAAATATGGTACGTAACACACCGCCTCTTCAACTATTATCGTTCGATTTTGAATCCGTTTTATCGCTAAAAACAACCAACCAAGACATATGTATAATTAGTTGTATATAAATTAGGATTTCGAAAAAAAAAAATCCGAGTTGGTTAATACAAAGATACTCAATAATATTATTGAGTATCTTTGATTAAAACAATGAAATCCGAACAATTTGACGAATGCAGTATAGGAATTCAAAAATATAAAGTATGCGCCCAGAGCGTTAATATATCAGTCACCGTGATGGAAGGTATTGTTATAAAGCATGATATTGAAGACGTCGTGGAGATGCAATGTCGAATGAAACAGTAGCAAAAGAGTATCTCATTTCAGTTTTTTGTTTGATATAGAATGAATGTAATGAAAGTTTTAATGAACAAAGCTATCAAGATCCTGGAAAGAAAGGAATAAGAGACAGGTAACAGCGTGGTATCTATTGGATCTTGTATTCAAGAAGACGTGGTTCAGGTGTGTCTCTAATGATTTAGTCACAATATTGATATAAAACGTTGTAATGGTGGAGTGTTATTCTTTGGTGGGATCATTAACCCAGTTTTGAATAATTTCTATTCAGTATGAATAAATATCTCAATTTTAAAAATGTTTAGAATAATAAAACTTATATTGATTTATCACAAGTTTCTCGGTATAATGTGCATCTCGCATGAGTCGTGTAAAGTCTTCGCGCTACTTAAAACATTCGTAGACATTCCACGAGAAGCATAATAATTATAGAGAATTCGAGGGAAAATATGGCAACCTTTCAAAGCGCTATGGTATTATGATACATATTTCTTCACAAAGGGCCAAGACTAATCTAAAATGGGTCTGCATAAACCGCACGCGTTAAATATATTTATTGGGGTGTGTTAGGAGATGGAGCCAAATAATTTTTGATAGAAAATGTCCTTTCCATGAGTTTACATTATTGTGCTCACAATGTAGTGCATTTGCCTAAAATGGCGGATTTAAGGAGGCTGAATTTGAGCAAATGCACTACATTATGAGCACCATAATGTAAATTCACGGAAAGCACATTTTCTATCAAAAATACTTTGACACCATCTCCCGACACACCCCAATAAATATATAACCCGCGCGGTTTATGCAGACCCATTTCAGATTAGTCTTGGCAGTTCGTGAAGAAATATTCCATACTAAATGTCAAGTCTGGTAAACCTTTACTAGATCTGAAAATCTGATCTGATGGTTTTTAAAACGTTTTATACCCTTTATATAAATCAACATTTAAACAAATTCAGTAAAGCGTAGTCATTCGTCTTTTTAGCTTAAGGGTACACGATTGTTGGTCGGAGCAAAAAAAAAAAAATCAAATTTTGCCAAAGCTCACTACCGTTCGCAAGATGCTGTGAACTACCAAATCGCAACACTTTAAAATAGTTGCTAGCCTCAAGAAACTGCTTAGCAATGACTAGCTGGAATCAAAATCACAAAAGGCAAGAGATCAACAAGATTAACCTTATTACAGGCAGCCCTGATGCATTAGTCACTTTATACTCAGAAAACGTATATCACTTTGTCAAACACAAACAATCTTTGAAAAATTAAATCAGCACTAGTACCTCTTATAGCCTCAATAAACTAATAAGTAGTCTATATTACCATAGCACCCCTGGTTAAGCTGCATTAAAAGAGTGCAGAGCAGTTTTTGTAAGCCCTTAAGTGAGGCAATATTCACAGGTTTAGGGTCACATCACCTACTATTGATCGATTTAAAGAGTAAACCTATACTAAAAGGCTCAGCGATACTAACATTTACATGATTTATTATGCGTTTTAAAGAAAATTCCCGTTAATACATTTCATCCATATAGATATTTTAAAAGTGGACAAACAAGTGGGTTCAATCAAAGTAAAGTGACTTGGGTTCTTTTTATATTTTCAGTTTTCTTTTTCAGTTTCGGATCTCATTGTTATTTTGAAGTGTTTGACTGTTAGGTGTGGTAAATCCTTTTATTCTAGGCAGTCTGTGCCTCTCTGAAAAGTTGAAGGAAGTGCATTTTCGTTTACGGTTTCGTGGGTTATGTACATTTCTGATATAAAAACTGGAGTTGAGAGGGTTACGTACTCATCTAAATAAAGAAGTACCCCAGATTACGGTCTAAAAATTCGAAAAAGTTGCATTACCATTGATTTGTATTTACTCAAGCATAGACTGGAGTTATTTTTAAATATAGTCGAAATCATAATTCTACCCGTGATTGCAAAGAAGTGTAGTCGGGATAATGTTGCGTCAAATCACGAAAAGTGGGTCATATGATTCTCTATGGTGTTGAAATGGGGACTGATGTAGACCAATAGAGTTCCAAAGTCGCGTATGTGGTGGTATACAACATAAAATAATTGCATTCAATTGCTATTTCTAATCTGTAAAATTGCTTCAGCCTAGAATGCCAGACTTGAATTTATTTTTATTTTATTTTATTTTATTTTTTGGTGATTTTTTTTCGTTTTGTTTTTTTGGACGAAAGCGACGAAAGGCAGACACTCTGCCCGGAAATTGATTTGACTTACTTAGTGTTTTTGATTAAAGCGAAATAATCCAGACGCCATCCATCAACAAAATTCAAACAGATAAGTTACCGATACTTACTTACTGCTTACTGCTCCCTTAACCGGCTTGGTTGTCGGGGCACCACTGATGACTTCTTAACAATCTCTCTCCATCTGTTCCTGTCTTCCACTGCCCTCTGCGAGGTGGCAACGTTCAGGCCAGTCCATTCTTTTATATTATCTTCCCATCTCTTTTTCTGTCTTCCTCTTTTTCTTGAACCATTCACTGTACCCTGTAGGATTGTCTTTGCTAACCCAGAGGAGCGATAGATGTGGCCGTACCAACGTAGTTTACGTTGTCTGACTGTTGTTAGTAGGTCGTCATAGGGACCAATGGCTTGTTTCACCCTGGTACGTACCTCCTCGTTGGCTGAGGTTGGCTGAGATGTTGGGGATCTTACGGAAACACCTCAGCTCCAGTGCTTGTACTCTCCTTTCCAGGTCAGCTGTCAGTGTCCACGATTCGCAAGCATACAGAAAGATGGATATGGCAAGGGTGCGCATTAGTTTGATTTTTGATCCCAGAGAGATGTTCTTGTCATTTCACAATGGCTTTAATTTTGCCATGGCACTGGTTGTTTGTGCGATCCTGGAGAGCACTTCAGTTTTTGACCTTTCATCTGATATCATTGCACCGATACCAGCGTATTATTGTAAGGCCAATCTATATTTTCATATTTACAGCTGTTTCGTATTAATTTGATATTCATCAAAAACACCATAATTATGCTTGTAGACGATGTTTTATGGTATATTGGCTATAACTCTTGACAAATGATATTTCTGGCATGTTGTAAACTAAGGTTTCAAACTAAATAACACCGGTTTGTAGATTTGATTCATACAATCTTTTGGTGTGTCAACTGTCTTAAACAAATATATATTTATATCTCATATTATTTTGGTAATACGAAGATCACTAATCAGTGATTTAAATCAAATTGCTTAAACTTGCTTAGTACGTGTTAAAGAGAGGTTTATTTAATCAATAGATAACAGTTGAACTATGATAATCCCTACCCAATCCTGTGTAAGGCAGGAAACTAATTGACCCATGCTGTACTCCATCTGCTGATCCAATGATGGAAGTATATAATGAAATAAGTTAGGTTTGGCCAATGGCGTTGGTAGAAATGGAAGTGTCGTCCGGTTACATAGATAACGCCAATCATAGCTTCTGGGTAGATGACCTTTTAAAATGTCTCACTTTAAGTGTCTGAAACACCGGACATGAATAATTTAGCAAAGCTACAAACCTTCCAAATATTGGACAAGGATATTTCCTGCTTCAAATGCCAACCTCTCAAACACACATCTCTTGAACTTCAACATTTCTATATTATTAAGGCTAGATAACTTCACAACAGCTTTCACGAGTTTGCTGATACATTTAGGTGACTGTTAAGGGCTGTAACGGGTAGTTTAAATACACGTATCCGAGAGCCTCACCGGGAGTTCTGATCCATTTGTTTAAAGGTACTGTCGATCATTCCAGCGATAGTGACAACAAATTAAACTAGGCAGGTATAGCTAAACACTGAAGTATTAGTCAGTAAAAATGTCAATATAAATCATGTTCTTTTTATATCATGAAAAAAGGCAAAAAGCAAAAAGCAAAAAAAAAAAAAAAATACACACACACACACACACAAAACAAACAGCAGCGCATGCTAAATTATGGATCTTAAATCAATTAAATGTACATTGCTCAAAAAGCTGTGTTCAGTGTTATGGTGTGTGGAATAGACCAAGAGCGGCAAATATTAGGCGATTATGTTAAAAACTGCTCGTTGTATCTGTGACAATAAACCCTTTTTGAATAATGGACTTTATTTAAGGGCGGTTAGTTACTTTTTTGAGATGTTTACGAAATTAAAATAATTACGAAGAAGGCGTCAGTTAAGGTAACTTTAACACCCATCCAGTTGACCAGGCAAACTTACACGGCCAACCCAATTAAGTAGGCTTAAAATATAATCAAGTCAATGTTCACCTCTATACCAACAAACTCTACACAGCTCCCAACTTAATGTGTTTTCCAGATATTTGGAGTGGCCTTTAAGCAAAATAATCCAAATATTACCGTTCTGCGTTAATATTATAGTCTCCATCAAATAACTACAGTTTCATTCTTCCTGTACATGTACCCTCTAACTCCCTAAGTTAAAATGACACTGGTTAAGAAGAAAAGTTATCAAATTAATCACTGTTTAAAGTCACGTCTTTCAACTGGGTTGTCTATAGGCTCTAGAACCGACAATCTGCAGATTGTTTAAAAAACGTCAAATCCGTCGAATATAGCGGATTGGTTTAAAGTTTTAATCCATAGGCCTAGTTGTATGGAAACAGCGCAGTGATGGCAAGTCGACGACTTGTGTTTGCTATTTTTGTTCTCTTAGAAATCGTCCAATTACATATATGTTAGAGAAACTGAATGTTCTACTATACTTTTAGATGACTTCATTATACCATCTGTTTTTAATTTTACACACTCCCAGCAAAATAAGCAATAGTCCGTCACAGGATACAAATTGGAATCACACAATTGGCACTTGTATGGCATACGGCAGACAGGTAAACAAGACAGATAATGTTTACCTGTCTCCGGGACATATAGACTGCTATAGACCCTTTTTCCTCTTTCCCATCATGCACTATTCCAGGGGGTATGAGTGTCGAAAAATGCATCATCTCCCATGTTCGTTACATTCTGGAATACGGACATTTCGGCTGGTGCCTTCATCACAAAAAAGGAATTACCGATATTCATGATAATGGCGCACGATCACTAATGCCTTTCGGGGGCAAAAAACAACATTTATATGCCTTATTGACATGGTGTCGTCGCGAAAAAAAAGTGTCCTGTTATTGAAACCTAACTTTGTATATATTTTATAGACCTAGAGGTGAAAAACTGATGAAGGGACACGCAGTGAAATTTTGTCGGCATCCTTTTCACTTTTTTCGGAGGTAAAAATAAAACGTAAACAAAATCTCTTACACAGATGTTCTGCATCGCTCCGTAATTGCATCATCACTCGTGTATTCAATAATTGCATAATTAGTAACATCGATGGCCTTTACGATAATTCGCATATATGGAATCAGTATGCCCATGTTAAGACAAATTATTGCTGAACTACCCCCCTGAAATAGTGCATTGTGGGATAGAGGGAAAAAGGTCGATTGAAAATAGCCATCACAGAGAAACGGAATAGAATTGAGTAAGAATTGTTGTTTTGATGCAGGTGTAAACACGGATAGGTGGGCAAAAGATAGACATTGACAACATTGTTTGATTATCATGTCGTCTACCGCGCAATAATTGACTATGCCTGTTCCAATGTCAGTGACAATTATTTCAAACCCGGTTTCAAGGTTGCATGTACCAATGCAGAGTTAAAACCTGTTGAGCGCAGTTATTTTGATAGTTAGTAACGTAGAACGATCAATCAATCACTGGTCAAACGAAAGCAATAGTATCAATCCGACAAAAGTAATATAGCATTCAAGAAGATAAAGGTGTTCTGACTTACATATTTGTGACGTCCCATGTCAAAACCAGACACTTTTGGGCAGGATCGTAAATAGAGAAATAGCCAAGAATCTGCCCGGGTGATTTGTTCACAATTTGGGTTTGTGATGTTATTAATGTTTAAAATATTGTCTGATAAGTTCAGATCGGAATATAACTGGCATCTTGTATTTTTTGAGACATTTTTCAAAGTAATTCCTACTCTCAACATTGTCAATAATGTTTTTAAAGGTCTATATCTGAATTTACAATTTTATAATACCATAACTTACGAACTCAATATCTTCGCTTAGGAATGTCCGATTTCATTGGGGAAAACGGCGTTGTGGAGCATGGAGCAAAATATCTCTTTAGTTAAGATATGTAAAAACCTCAAAATTGGTAACCTGCCCAAAAGTGTCTCGTTTTGACATGGGACGTCACATTTATCCTGGACATTCTAAATAGAGCATTAATTATTATAAACATAATATTGATCTACCTTTGGACTATCATTCAATTTGACACGAGTAACACGAGTAACAGCTTTGCTTTTGAGAAGAAGTCACATCCAATGTTGTACAACAACATACACAATTTTGACAATATGTTTGAATAGCGACCATGCTGCTCGCAATCTAGACGGCTCTTGAGCTTCCGTTATCAGCTGGTCGTTGATGGCGACTTTCCTCTTGGCAGGGTAGGTTTAAGCCCTTTTTTTCTCCTAAAATTAGGAGAATATGAAATTAATAGCTCTTTTTCCCATGTAAGGTCGGGCTGAATGAAAGTATTAGTATTGAGCTAATGTTCATCCAGTAATGCACAACAATATTGCGTTTAGTTCTTATAAACTCGTTCCGGATTATTGTGACATCGGCAGTAGAATATACATGATGAGAATCTCAAATATAAGGGAGACATAGGTTAAACTTCTCATGCCCTATTTCGTAGTGTCACGTTTATTATTAATTTTATCACCGAGGGTTTAGCACTGGCATAGACGAGTAATAAAAAGTCTTTGAATCTGAAGATATATAAGCAAATGTGACAATAATAGTTAAGAATAGCTAAGCGACTGTTTGTTATAAAAGCCCGATGTAGCAAACCAAAATACAACCTACTTTTAGAACATTAGGCAATTTATAACATTCAGTCTATATAATGTATGACTAATCACGTGTCAACTGCTAAAAGCTGCAATAACACATCAGTATATTATGAAGCTTACGGGTAAACAGTTTATCGTTTGATTTACGCTGTTAATATTTTAGTCAGATGTAATAGCTCTAATAGTCTAACGAGACAAATGAGAAAGAAAAGGAAGAAAAGGAGAAAGCGTATAATTAAAGCCGAACTTTCTTTATATAATATTATAATAACCGGAAAACTGGGTCGTTTAGAAATAAGGTAATCACAATATTATTTAGGGCCAACGGGTGGTGTTGTCTTTTTAAACGGTTGATTGATATTTTTATAACCATTCATATTTTTATAACCAGTGTTACGGATAATAAAACAAATTAGGCTAAAGCAGTATACAGACTTTTTATTGTACGTACAATATTTGATGACGTAAAATCGATAATATATTTCTGCTAGATATTGTATGTAACATATTATCGATTTTTCGTCATCAAACATTCGTTAGAACTTAAACATTACTGGAAATAGAATGGCAATAGATTAAATAACGTACACATTGTACATACAATATTGTACGTACAATACTCGGAGTCTGAAGCGCGCTTAAGAAAACGTAACAACTGTTTAATGAATATTAACCATATAACTACGAGGGGGGGGGGGGGTGTACCACCCTAATATATCTATCCGTCATAAAAAAAACAACGAACGTTCACGCCCAAACGACCTAAGCTAATTGTAGATCCATGCAAGTTTAACCCCAGCACCTTATCTGGGGGTAGAACCGGCCATCAAACAGTAGACTTCGGTTATATATATATAAATGCGCTTTTATAAATGCGCACGTGACCAGATGGCCAGCGCCATATTTGCATTACATCACTGTCAATCACTGAAATGGCGATCATTGAAGGAGTGGCTACAGTTGTGACCTTGTTTCGTGGCTAACACTGGCAAGGAACATTGGCTGGAGGTTCGATGCTATAAATTTGCAAGGATAAATCATGGATATCAAAGGATCATGATTATTGCACAGCACCCCCATGTACAAACATAACTAATATTTATTTATTTATTTTATTTATTTATTTATTTATTTATTTATTTATTTATTTATTTATTTATTTATTTATTTATTTATTTATTTATTTATTTATTTATTTATTTATTTATTTATTTACTTATGCGACGAAAAACGAAAACCCTGTTCTATTTTGAACAAATTGGGAAAAAATTTTTTTTTGTATTTTCTCAAATTGAAATTTATTTACAAATTTGTGTGATTGTTTGGGTTATTTAAAAATTTAAAAAAAAATACCAACCGACCGACCGACCCTACTTGAAAGGTCCGTTCGCCCGTAGAACAGAGTTTCTCTCTTTCTCGCCTTACTTATAATTTTATAAATATTATTTGTCCCCCCCCCCTTCCCCCAAAACCACACCTCCCCCCTTTTACCTTCCGTGTAAAGTAAAACTTTATAAGCCGGTTGAATCAACCTGAACAAAATTGACGTATACAATTACAATATAATACCATGACAATAATGTGTATGACGGATCTAACTTACTAGCTGAATAAACCTCAAACCATGCATCACATACGTGATTGTACGTCAAATTGTCATATAACGTATGAGCGTGATGTATAGTATACGAGTCTTCCTCAACATCTTCCAGCCGGGATGATTAGATCATGTACAATCATCTACGTGTTTATACTCTAAATTGTACGTCAAAGGGTGACAAAGGGTGCACAGATTACCGATTTAGCATGGGGGACACAAAAAGGTGCTTAAAAACACATTTTGAATTTGTTTTTTGTCCATTTGCGAGCGAATGAGTAAGTTAGAGTTGAGGAGGTCGGACGGGAACATCTAGCCTATTAGTTTGAGAGGGTCATTATGCCGAAAAGGGCTAAAGTTATAGTTTCCTCAATTTACGTTATAATTAGAGTTAAAATTAGGGTCAGAGTTATGTTCATTGGCGGCACTACGGGGGGGGAATACTTATCTTGACTCCCAAATAAATAAATCCATGACCCCTTCCTTCCGAAGAAAATGACAGCCCCCCTAAGTTCCCTACGTGCAAACATTATCAAATAACATCATCGGCAGCTACCCAGTTCTGACCTTAATGCCAGTAAGAATCACATTTCGTCATCAATATGGCCAATTGCCACGCCCATTTAGCACGGAAATAATGAAATATAACTTTTTAAATCAGCTATATCTAGCTTTTCCGTCATAATTTTTTTTTCCATAATGGAAAATCCAAATAAAGAGTTTATGTTTCGGGTCAAATTATTTTGCCCTTTGCAATGAATGCCACTATTTTGCAAAGCCAATTTTCCTTGTAACCTGTCATTTTCGCCTATACTTTTGCGTGTGGAATTTGTGCACATCCGGGTACCTTACATCGTTGAACACGGTATGGCGAAATTGTAGATGTCATGTGCGCATTTATATATGCGCATTTATATATATACCCGAAGTCCACTGTCAAAGATGGCTATAGAGGAGGTAGTTGAGGCATACCATTTGTTTCTACAGTAAAATCAATGATTTTCATTTCGCTCTTGTAAACATTTTCAAAGAGCTACTGGCTTTTTACTTGTTAGTAAACTTAAAATAGTCAGTTCCTTTTATATTGAGGAGAAAATCAATTTTGCTTATACTTTTGTATATGTCATAGCGACATTATGTGGGGAATGCTTGTACTTTTTTAATATCACTGGATAGAGGAGACCCATAGTTATACATTAGTATCAAATAAAACGGTATCTGACGTTTATAATTGAACATATTAGGAATATTAGAGCCCTTTCGTAGTTCGTGTTGCAAAATATGGCTCAGTAGTTCTTGGGTTAAAGACATAATACTCACAATGTATACTTACAGCTTTCTCTGTTTCATTCAGTGTGCGAGTTTCAGTTTTGAACCCAAAGGCCAGCGTAAACGATGTCAAGTTGCTTTTAATGCTCGTAGACGTGTATACCAGGAAACCATTCTCAAAATTGTTGTACCAAGTGTCGCACATTGTTTATCGTGTCACACCAACCGATTTTTTTAAAGTGGTGTTAGGTTCGCCTTCTCGCGGCAATTTGACAGGATTGTAAATGGAGCAGGAGAAACATATTTCGGTGATACAGAGTGGTCCAAAAACAACTTTACCCCATCAAAGTTTCATATCTCAAAATTGAAAAGTTTGTTTCAAATTGTTGTTACAAATTCTTAATTACCATCTTTCCAAGAGTTTTCGATGAAAAATTAATGAAAAAGAATTTAAATTGCAAATGTGGTGGCAGTTTTAACTCAAAGGGTACAAATTTGCCAAAGCTGCAATACCAGACAAGTCTAATATGATACTTACAGGTCACCGTCTGTTGTTTAATAAACGCGTATCAAAATAATTATATCGTTTGATTTGCGCTATTAATGAAAATACTGCCAAAAAGTAACAAAGCCGTTATAAATACGCCTATAGTTTCAGAACTATTAATTTTCTTCACAATGTTTTGACATAGAAAGAAGGACGGTGTATTCGCGCATTTTGATACCCCATTTGTCTAATATTGTTCAATATCAACAACACAGTAGTGCTGTTCAAGAAAAATACACGAATTTAAACGTTACAATTACACTGATGGAAGATGATAAACTCTGTGTGGAGTTTCTTTTTTAGTTTCCGCTCTAGACCAATTTTACCTGTAAAATCAATCAAATAAATAAATTAACAAACCTTGTTTGCTTACCTCAAAAAGCAAAGTACCTGATTGGAATGAACACAGTTCTTGACAAAAACTGAAAATTTCTGAATGACAACCAGAATGTTTTAATATGATTTGTTCAATAATAACTACACGTATTTTGGGAATTAAGCACTTTATGTCAAATAAAGCCCAATAAAACCCTAGATAGTGTCCCATGTTACATATAAGGAAACCATTGATGAATACTAAGTCTACATTTATTTACACACACTAGTCGATTTGTTGATATTGTATATTTAATTTGTTCTGGTAGAATTGACTAGCGAAGCGACGTTAATGTACCTCCGAGTATACGTTTGCTGCAATGAATTTGAAACCAGCTGTATATACTTATTGCGAAGAATGTGTTACCACGTTGCTAATGCTTAAATAGATTCAGAATGTATTCGTGGTTCATGATGTAGCTTGCCCTGAATGCCAACAAATACTAATTTCCCTTCAATGTCCTTAAATAAACTGAGCTCAAAAAGAAACTTATAATTTTTCACAACTTGTGAATCAGACGGTCATATCTTAAAATCCTGTTCATCAAAATGAACCACAATTACACACATGATTACGTTAATACTCATGTCAGTTACCAAGCAGTTGTCCAACTGACACAACAGCAAAATACACTGACACGGAACAGCTTCCTGGACTACTTTTAGAGCCCAATATTTGCCACCCAGCACAATAAATCTGTGAGAATGCATACAAAATCCTTGCACAGATGATAAACGGTGCTGCTTTCTGCTTTTCACGCACTTTCTTCAAGAAACACGTCTTGTTTCACACTGTTCCACTTACTCTTTGGAAATTATCATATGTGCAAGGATCTTGTACTCATTCTCACAGATTTCTTGTGTTGGGTGCCAATTATTGGGCTGTGAATGTGGTTCAGAAAGCTGTTTCATGTCAGTGCATTTTGCTGTTGTGTCAGTTGAACAACTTCTTGGTTACTAACATTGTGTTTAGAATAGAGTATTGAAGCAATATAGTGTGTAATTTTGGTTCATTTTGATGGACAAGATTTTAAGATATCACCGAGTGAAAAAAAGTTTCATTTTGAGCTCAGTTTATATAATAAAGCAGAATAATAACGTCTACAATTCCTGCAACTGCAAAGCATAAACCATCTCACGAAAAATTGGACAAACCAAAATTGTATGTTAGGCATGGTCACATTCTAACATGTGAGGGCGGGCTTCATTAAGCTTATTGTGATCCAAGATCCTGCCTTAACTGTGTAATCCAATAGGAAAATGAAGAAAAATTGGATTTTGACCCTCAAAACTCCAACCTGCAATTTTTTAGAAAAAATGCATCTGTGGAATACTATTTACTATCAAGTAGTGAAAACCACATTTCATGAAACATTTTTGTAAAATGGCCCTTCGTGCTCAAAAATTTCGTGCCATAAAATACATACACACATGTTAAGACATATGAAGCCATTGATAATGCTGGGACACGAAATTTGGGACATTCAGGCGAGCATACTTTTTCTCATAACATTGTCAATAGTAGGCCTACATACATGATTGACCCCTCATTTTTTAAGTTAAATGATTCTCTTTTTAATGAAAGCAATTTTATGAACATGCCTATGTATGTACCTGATCGTATTCTGTATTCTCTATATTTTACTCTGTTTTAACTTTTTAAATTATGGAATACTGATTCGGGAGGGATACATGAAAAACATGCTTAGATAAAATTTTGAAATTACAAAAATGCGTTGTGAGGACAATTATAGTAAATGGTCATTATAGAAGCCATACTGCTCCTTTATTTACCAACTACAATATATTACTTCTTGCAGACACCTACAAGCTTGAAATGGGGGTATTTACATGTATGTACAAGTGCAGTAATAATGAATTACCTGGCGTATTTGATGAATTGTCTACATTACGTTCCAATATTCATAATTACCAAACAAAAAACGCCCGTAAATTCAACGTAATGATGAATAATCAAACCTGGTCCTATATTATGTAATCCATTGCCAAACTCAATAAAAACGGCCAATTCAGTGAAACATTTCCGAAAAATCTACAGACGTGATCTGATTTTAAGTCATTCATAAATCTTAAATTATCCGTTAAAATATGAAACTAAGGATTTTCCTCCACATAATTGAAACAATAGAATCTCTAGTTATGTGAAAGCACATGATATCGCCTGCAATTAATTCATGGAAGAACTTGTGTGCAAGCTTGCCAGCTACACTGTTAGAACAAAACTAAACAAGTTGTTGAACATTTTAAACAACTGCTGTTTACCGGGTGCATTGCTCAATCTTGTTTAAGAATTCAACAACTTGTTTACCAACTAAATAACTTGTTTAAAAGTTCAAGTAACATTAATGGTTTAGATTTCTAAACAAATCTGGCAAGTTGTAAAATTTATAAACAACATTGTTTAAAACCTTGTTTTTAAACAAGGTTTTAAACAATGTTGTCTTAAAAGACAACATGTTATAACAAATAAACTGAACAAAAAACCTGAAGAATGTTGTTTATAACTTCAAACAACATCACTTCAAACCAAAACAATGTCTTTTTAAACAGCAAAATTTAAAGCAATGTTTTAACAGTGTAGCGAATCCTCCGCCCATACGAAGAATGCATTTTCGCTACATTATTTGAAACATTTGACATTCTTTTAATGGCTCTTGATAACTCGGAATATATATTGATCGCGATTGGCATAAACATGTTTAACTTCGTTTTCACTATGAAATCTATCTGGAGTATTTAACCTGTCTATTTTAGACATTTTATACTCGCTATTGTGATGATGTCTTCAAGTACTCACCGTAAATAAACACATATACACGAATATAACTAGATCAGCATATACATTATATGAAATACATAATTGTAAGCAAATAAGAAACAGTAAACGAAACGTATGTATTTAGGGAGTTTTCATAAATACTTTGGTGGGGTGGAAGAGTTAGAACCTCCGACATGAAAATGTTAGAGACTATAAATATACTCCCACCATTTACCAGCGGCATGGCATATTCCCACTTAGATCTTTTTGTTAATTTAACTTTCTACGAACGTGTTTTTTCATCCAGTAGTATAGATATACCAACATGAACATTTTACATTATATATTGGTTTAATAAAACAGGAGGAATATCATATCACAGGTATAAACCAAAACGCTATCAAATGAGTAGTGAAATACACTGTAAGTCCAAGTGTTTAGGGTTTCTGTAACACTTTTTAAACACTACAAGGTGTTTAATTTTCCATTTACACAGTAAAGGTATAGGACACCTAAACACCTAAAAACAACAGTAAACACATAAGCACAAAGAGTAAACACGTAAGAGTATTTAGATTCTAAACATTCAACATGTTTACTTTCATATTGTTCGGAATATAAATGCACATGTGTTTACTTTGTAAAAAATTGGTGTGTTTACTTTCTAAACAATTTTGAAAGTAAACATGTTGAATGTTTAGAATCTAAATACTCTCATATGTTTACTCTTTGTGTTTATGTGTTTACCATGTGTTTGCTTGGATTTACAGTGTGGGCGCTGCACTATTTTGATCCCCATTCATGCGAAATAAGTAATAGCTGTAAGATCTGGTACGTATCACACCGCCCCTGCAACTTTTATCTTGCAACCTGAAATCCGCATTTTAATAATACAGGGTTCAAAAGAAATAACTCCCCCCTAAAATTACAAAACATTTCTTTGCATAACTTGATATTTATTTTAAAAGGTGTAAATAGAGGAATCGTTTTTCAACCCTCACAAAGTTGTTTCATTTGCAAAAGCAATATTTTTGGTCAACAATAATCACATTTCCCAAAAATGATGCTTTCAGAAAAAGTTGTACTTTACCAAATTTTGTACAAAACGTTCTCGATATTAATGTTAAGGTTGATTTAATTCTTGTTTTTGTCCTTCACTTTTCTGTCTCTGATCCTTCAGGCACCCATGCAACCACCATTCAGTGCAAAACAAAGATTTGTTGAACTTAATTTTGGCGTAAAATGAGATTTTCTTTGATGTTTTTAATCAGCAGTTCAAAATGATAAAATCACTAGGAAGGAGAAATGAGCTCTCCACGCATAAATTTGAAAAAAAAAGGTGAACATTTACCTGTATTGGGTCAGTTGAAGCATCTTGCATTTTGATTTAAAATGATGGCTTTCTTGGATAAAGTATATCACTCATGATGTGGCCACAAGAGATTGGCTGCATGCAGTTAATTGGCTGGATGCTGACTTCCAACCTCCAATCTTTGTTGGCCATTTCTTCATTGTCATGTACGCCTTTATTCAAAAGAGCCGTTGCTATAGGTCTTTGCAACCGTTTCAGTCTACCATTTGCAAGTAAATTTTTCATCTCTTCTAGCCATCGAAAGAAATAATCATCACACTACAAACCATATTAAATACTCCTATAGTGATTTTACGATTTTTGAAGCACCGACTGAAAACCCCATTCATGTCAAAATCCATGTCAATGAATCATTGTTTTATACTGAAAGATGATTGCATGGGTGACTGGGTAATCGGATACACAAAATTTAAGAAAATGAACTAACAATTAAATCAATCAAAACATTGATCACGTTGATATCGAGAACATTTTTGTACATTACATGTATAGGATGTTGAAAAGTGCAACTTTTTCTGAAAGCATCATTTTTGGAAAATGTGATAATTTTTAACCAACAAAAATGATTTTCCAAAAAAGTAAATTGGGAGGGTAGCAAAAGATTCCTCTATTTACAGGTTTTAAATTTTTCAAATCAACTAAATGGGGGGGGGGGTATTTCTTTTGAACCCTTTATATCCGCACATATATGGTCGAATCCAATGAAAAGTGTACACGGCATGTTCAGGGCCATAACTTAAAAGTATTAATCAATTGGCATTCGTTTTTGTATTGTGTTTATTCGCCTTGATCATACACTTCGCGCCATATAATAAGACCCCCTTCTGTGAAAAACTTAGACACAGAGACCCCAAAACATGCTATTTTTACCAATTTTTTCAAAATATTTCTTAAAGTATTTTTAAAAACGTCTAAATCAGTTATGAAAAGAAGTCATTGGATTGAATCTAAATTGATTTCCTGAAAGGCGTGTATTCAAAGATTGCCTGTTCAATTTTTCACATATTTGTACATAATTATGAATTTTTTGTGATCATTTTTGAGTGGTATTTTTTACATTACCTACGAATACAATTTTTCATAGCACTAGATATATCTTTAAAAATGGAAATCACTAATAAATGCGCAATTGATACAAGCTTTGATATGTCCAATACTGAAATGCATTGCATTCGGGCATCTTTATTATTATTGTGTTTAGCTGCCAGAAATTCTAAATGGCACAAAGGTAGGTTTGGTAAAAAATATGCATTACCTCCGAATACATGTTAAAAGCTGTGTCATTTCCACAAAGTGAGAGAATAGTAAACAATAGTTAAGCAATAGGTGCAGGGTAATACACTCTTTATTTCTACCAAGTTTCAATAGCCGGCGTTTAAATATTTCTGAGATGTCAACAATAAAAGCAAGTATTCGTAGGTAAATTTCGGTAACCGAATGTTACCTACGAATACAATTTGACATCATGACAGTATTGTGAAACACCGCCATTCATGCCAATGCCCATATTGGTACATAACGAAGGCCTGTATGTTTGCTATCAAATCGTATGTCAATGAAAGTTGCGAATTCACATACATGCCCACCATGCAAAACTGAATACGGCTTAATTGTTGAAAAATATGTACTGAAATAGACGACGGTCTGCTCATTTGAAAGAAAAATCAGATTCAAAGAAGATTAGAAGGGATAAATACTTGGATTTGTCAACTGTCATGTGTGCTTCATTTTAAATGTTTACCGACCTTCTGGTGTCTGAGTAATTTGTGTCCAAATTGATTTATTCGAAGGTAACTTTTGACGTTTTCGCTAAGGTTACCTACGAATACCATGGAAAAAAAACAACTGTTCTCATTGTCTCATGATCTAGACAACATAATGATGGACCCTGGTATAAAGCTAATTGTAGTTGCCCTCAAACGAAAGGCCACAAGACGTAACTGACTCCAAGATGGACTTCACAAGTCTGCAATAACGGTTTTGAGCGAGTTGTGTGCAATTAAGCAAATTAAAGTCACTTTAGTGCCTTTGTTTCTTACTTCAATACTCTTTCAACCGCTGTGAACCGACATTATTAATACATGATAGGGTTTAAAGCATCAATAAACGCACATAAAGAAAATGATACATTCAAAGTGCTTTATAAAATGAAGTTTTGATTGGGATATCCACCAAAAGTCTAATTCTTACCTACAAATACTGAAATGTTACTTACGAATACAGCATAATACATGACATGTGTAATGAAGTGTCGCTACCAATGGAAATTAATTGTCAAAATTTAAGCGGTACCCCAGGACACTATTATTACCCATATACGGATTCATTCAACAATTATTTATTATGTAAAATTGCTGATTAACTACTTGTATATCAAAATGAAGTGGTCAAAATCTTGCTAAAAGCATCAAAAATTTTTGATCTAAGGTAATAGCATTTATTCATTTGGACGTACCATCTGAAAGAGATCTAAAACTACCATTTTATTAATTCATTACCATAATAGCAAACTTTAAACCTCTAAACTCAATATAGATATTGTTAAATCGCTCATGTTACCTACGAATACCCGGGTTTGTTCACCTTTTCATTGTATAAAGCGTTAGGTGTATGCTTATAATTCCTAATATTCTTGAAAACATATATCCTACTCGTTCTTATACAATGTGTTAATTGATTCATACTCATTTGATAAATAAAATACAGAAACTGACCTAAACTTCATTTTCAAAAATAAACTAGCATAAATTGGCTAAGATCATATTGATCGCGTTATAAAAATAAAACAAATATTTTCTGGTTGAGCTAGCATTTTCCTGACACCCTGTGGTCTACATTACACGAAAAAAGCGTTAATGGGAATATTCCATTTGTTTTAGGTTGATTAGTATTGCGATAGTGAAAGCATCCTAGTGGTATTCGTAGGTAACATTGGGTTTTGATATCACATTTACTATCACACGTCCTGGATTTATTTTTCAAGATTAGTAATGGCACTTTTGGTTCCTATAAGGCCAATATGTCATCAATCAATGGGCAAAAGGAAACAATTGTGGAGACATTTTTATTTCGGACTTTTATTTTTGGCCCGTGGACACTTTTGGTTGGATTCGACCATATACAAGTAATCGTTATGAAACAAAAGATTTACAAATATTGAAAATGTCATAGAGCTGTTATGAAGAATAAAACAGTACAGAAAGATTAGCTCGTAAAAATGTGTTGCTTGATCAATGCTACGTACCATATAAGGATGTAGGATGAATGTCATGAAAATATTAATGAATTACACAAATCAAAATTCTGGGGATAAATAAATAAGAGACAGGTGTCAACGTGGAATATATTCAAGATTCAGGGATTTAGTGACAATGGCGATATAAAACGCCGTAATGGCGGCGCGGTATTCTTAGGTGCGATCATTAGCTTAATGTTGTATGATTTGCCTACAGTATTAATGCATATATCATATTTGAAAATATAGCAATAATACACAAAACAACATTAATATATGACAATTTATAGTCTGCACAATCACTTGAGTCTTACCCAAAGAGAAAGCCTTTTGGAATTTGCACACTTGCAATAACGCTTTGATATTATAATTATGATGCCTTGCTTATGCGATTGAATCATCGTTTTTTCGTCCATTTTGAAGGCATATCATGGATATATTCATCAGGTTTGTTCAGTAAATAAACATTTATTTACATTTGGATATGTTTTAAGTTATAATATGTGATAAGTGATAATATGATAAAGTTTAAATCAATACCTTTTACAAAAAGTTAGCCGAGGTGGGAGCTTTTTAAACTTGCTGCTTTGTTTATGTTGTCAACGTTTTTTTGGGTAGATTTGATTTACCACGTTGCTGTAATGTAAAGTATTTTGTATGACTATAGAGGGGGTAATCATTGTTTTCAGCACGGAAATTCAAGTTATTCAGATTACTGGGTTTTGACTGATTTACAACCTGTTATAGTTTATATATTTAACTGTTTTGAGCTCGTACGTGTTTGCCGGCAAACGAGGACACATGCAAGACAAATTGCGGACTTACTTCCAACCGAGGACAGTCATCAGTCTCAAACTAACTGCAAAAGACCTCAAATGCATACCGATACCGTTTCGTATTATAAACAAACAAATCCGCCATTTTAGTCCACGGTTAGGCGATGAAAACACGATACACACGTCCTCGGTTAGATAGCAATACACACTGTCTTAGGTTGGCGGCAAACACAGACAGGGGTGTGTTTGAGTGTGTTTCGATGTCAACTTATCCTGAGAGCTCATCAAACACACCAAATTGCATTCTGAATAGGGAGAATATCCTTCTGATATCAATTTTTTTTTTTGAAATTCGCGATATAACGTTATGGCAAATTATAAAATATTGATATATATTTTTTTGTTGAATATTTTACGAAAGATCAAAATTTTCATATGTTCCTTCCAGTTATATACTATTTAAAGGGGTAACCCTATTGGTTTTGGATATGGATGGTCTTTAAAACTACATAATAATATCAAATATCGTCCCCTTTATGCTGCTTCGTGAAAAAACGAGAGCATTTTCAGCGTAAATGTGAATAAATAGCAAAATTGGCAATCCAATACCTTGGTATGCGTGAACTGCATTCTGGGCAGGCAAGCAACAACAACATGTGCCGTAATTCCCTTCGTCATGTGCCGTGCGTGCGTGGTGCACTGACATGACAATCAAGCTCCACTAGTCACGTTCCGATACTAAGTTGTGACACTAGTTTTAATAATTATAATAGGCCTACCACTAACCACAACCAGATTCGTCTTTATATCGTTCATGATAGATTTTTGTGTATAAATGATGGCAATAGCCATGCCATTATCGCCGAAAACAAATCAGACCTGACGACAATGCTGCAAATGCACGTACATGTATTGAACGGATTTTTTTTGTTTTTAACTCTTTTTTGTACCATTTCAGAAAAACTTTGGGTTAAAAATGGAGAGGAAAAAGAAAACTATTACCGGGTATTGAACCGGGTACCTCATGGGTAAAACGTAACGCGCTAACCAATTGAGCTATTTAGCCCGTTTTGACCATGACGGAATTTTTAGAGATTATATACTACCGCCGTAAAGCTGTCTCCCGGGGAGTCTCCTCAGCAGTTAGTGTGGTTCGCTCTTTTCACAGAATGAGAATGACGCGAAACAAAAGTAGCTGTTGAGGAGACTGATTATTCATTCATAATTCCCTACCCAGAAATTCGAAGTACTATTTGGTATTTAGAAATTGGTAGCCTGTAAAGGCCGATGTTTTTCATGATTTCTCCGGAAATACATCGACTTGGGCGTCAAATTTCAGGATAGTAATGAGAAAAATAGTATCTATTATGTGATACCAAAACCTCATCAACAATGAAAAATATCGGGTGGATGATGCTGTCGATCGGGTTACGGACCTTTAAGTACATATCATTGAATTTATTAAGTTTACTTCAAGGACTGATAAATATAAATAATATAACAAATAAAAATTTGTAATAATTTACCATAAAAATTTTATTATATCGCGAATTTCAAAAAATCTAAATTATTTGATATCAGAAGGACGTTCCTCGTATTCAGAATGTAATTTGATGTGTCTGATGTGTTCTTATGTTCCACAAAAAATACTGTGCAAACGTTGCTATCCGATCCCTTTACCCTGGAATTATATGGAAACAATTGGGCCTCATAACTGCTAACTTGTTGGTCTAAAGTATAGAAAAGTATACATATTTAGAATGACACATACTTGACAAATCTATTAGTTATAGGTCAAAGTTGAGCAAAAGTGATAATACCAAATTGGTTGTGAATTAATTTCGTGTCAGATCTCGATCCTATCGAGTTGCTAAGAACGACAAGTATTCAGAATAAAAACAGTTAAATATTGACCAACCCAGTACATCGACAATCCGTGATTTATACCAATCAGTCAGTTAGTGCGCAAGCTTTTCTGTGTACGTTAAGTTGGACTGAACTAAAGGTATCAGTATTAAACTAAGTGTCATCTGGCAATTCGCGATGATATTTTTTTTTTGAGTTTACATAAACTATTTATGTTTTTTTTTTCAAATCTGGAGAAGGCTCTACACGTATAATAAAAATGGAAGAAAATAGGTTAAACTGTCCCATTTCGTGATGGCATGCCTATTATTAATTTCATCACCAGGAGCTCTGAATAGCTTAGAGCATTAGCAAGTGTGACAATAATATTTACGCGTAGATAAGCGAATGTTTGTAATAAAAGCAAAATACAACCTACTTTCAGATCACCAGTCTAGTTATCACATTCAACCTGTCTATTACACGAAGCCTCATGTGTCAATATTTCAGTTGCCAGAAGCTGTAATAGAACGTCAAATGTGGATCTATATTAAACAGTATATAAATTTAGTTTTATTTACAACTAGTAGTTTAATTTCAGGTATGGGTTGTCTAATAATCTGATGATATTTCCAATATTATATCGATATTTTTTGTAACATTCCGTCGATTTTAGGAACATAAGAATCAGACCCGCCAATTTTCGCACATTACGTAACGTACCGTATTTTATGCCACTCTTTTTTTATCGATAGTTGGAAGATTTCATTTATAATTATATCGCTACCTTTTCTCCACCGTTTTCCCCTCTCTGAATATGTTTGTATTGCATCAAATGTAATACGAAAGATAGACTACTAATGCAATGTACTTACAGTTTTCTTCTCACATTTAGCGCGCAAGTTTAAATTTTATACCCTTAGGCCGCATAAACGATGTTAAGTTGCTTTTGGTGGTCTCATTGACGTACAAACTGTCAATCCTCTTCCGAAACATATCACTTGCACGGAAACCGAATGGTTCTTTTTATCGTGCCATAGCGGTCGATAACTTTTAGGTTTGCACTCAGGTTGCAACATGACAGAATAATTGTCATTGAGATAGAAATATATTGTTTGAGAAACAGATTTCGGTCATGACCCAGTTCTGTAAACTACAGCGCTGTAACTGTGTTTGGGATTAACTATGGAATAAAATGGTTTAACCCTAGAACTACTGAACCATGTTTTGTAACATGGACTAAGAGGGGGAGGGTGGACGTCATATATCATTGTATTTGGTACTAATGTATATTGTATAACTATGAGTCTCCGCTATGAAGTGATACCACAAGAAGTACAAACATTCCCATTATAATGTCGCTATGTAGAATATAAGCGCACCCTTTCAAAATTAGGACATTTTGGATATGTACAAAAGTATCAGCAAAATTGATTTTGGCTAAAATTCTACGAACATGCGATTTCCACCGAGTTTTCTCCTAAATCTAAAAAGGAAATGACTATTTGAAACCTAACGTGGTATTATTTCTTAAAATAATGTCACAAGAGCGAAATGAAAAACATTCATGACGGCATTACAACACGCGAATAACATCATAATTATAGGAGGCAAAATAGCACTATTAGCCACCTATTGTATATACCCGGGATATGTTATCCGAATCGTCACGTGGTTTCAGTATCGCCCATCCCATTATAGAAATCCCTGCTTAGGATTGTCAGACAACCTGAACTTGTCAATGAAGAACGAACTCCAAGATGAAACGTTGAAATGCAGGAAATGAAAGATACCACATGCAACAATAGCAGTTATTTGAAGGCAGATGTCTAAAAATTAAATAAAATGAAAAAACGTTTGATTTATTTTAGACTTGGTAAGTCACACATATATTACTGAATCTGGACAATAGATGGCTAAAAACTAACATTCACATTTTGAGAACGTCCAGTTTTATTGGAATCTAACATCGATACGGGACTGAATGACCACATACTCTGCAACCCAATCCGCACAAGACACAACCCGCACTGCAACCCAAGCCTGACATCTTTCGCAAATAGAAACACATCACAAAACTGGCTGCAACCAACCCCATGATGAGGATGGTACCTGAGGTTAGTCAGTCAGTTAGTCAGCCAGGTTCCAGGGTTCTACTTTGCTTAACTCTCTTCACGCGGGAGTCGACTGCAGACGACAAGTTTCAATTGTTTTTGAAAAAATTCAAAAATTTCAGAAATGTAAATTTTCATGACCATGTTTGGAATCAGCATGAAAAATGCATTAAAATGAGTACAAACAAGCCTAGTATTGATTCAGTAGTTTTTAAGATAGCTCTTGATATTTTGAGAAAATGTTTCAAAACGTTTCAAAACAAAAAGTAACGCAGCTGTTATAAATACGCCTATAGCTTCATAACTAATAATAGTTTTCACAATATTTCAGCATAGAAAAAAGGGCGATTTATTTACGCGCATTTTGATACCCCATTTGTCAAATGTCGTTCAAAGTTAACAACACAGTAAGGCTTTTAAAGTAAAATACCAGAATTTAAAAGTTGCAGTTTACAGCAATCAATGGTTATTACACAAGCATTATGGGACATAAAGCCCTCCATTATCTTCGCGCTGACTTCAAATCAATACAAATAGCTGCAACTTTTAAATTCGGGTATTTTTTCCTTTCAAAACAATGTTTTGTTGTTAATATTGAACAAAATTGGACAAATAGGGTTTCAAAATGCGCGTAAATAAATCACCCTTCCTATGTATTATGTAAAAATACTGTGAAAACAATAATTAGAGCTGAAGCTATAAGCGTATTTATAACAGCTGCGTTACTTTTTGTGCAGACTTTGTATCACGTATGTCGTTTTAAATTTTCAACTGAATCAACAAATGCATACTAAAGGCCCATTCATTGATCCCAACACAAGTGTGAACAAATTTAAGACTGGTCTGCTGTATAAATCAAATAAGTGTTGGCAGACTTCAAAAAATGATTTTTCTTCAAAATTTGTGCATGGATGCACCTTGGGTCAAAGTCAACAGGAATGACATTCATGTCGCCTCTGCACCTTTGGTTGCCATGGCAACCGCCAAAATGTAAATTTGCCCAATTTTCAGCATTTTCACATGTAACAAAATGTAGAAATATCAGGTCAGATTTCAGGATGAAGGAAATCATGTTCAGTACCCTTCTTTTATACAGTGAATAAGATATCCTTCCTCTCTATTAACATTATGTAAACACAAACAAATCTCTTTCAGAAGTGGGTGAAACCATTAAATAAAATAGGGGTGTTTTTCATTATTTTCGGCCATGCCAAAACTTGTGTTGGGAAAATTGATGTAACCCCCAAAGTAACACTTTTCTCACAATTATCTGCTCAGGGTAAGTAGATAAGATGTTGGTCTAGTAATATCATGAAAAAAAAGTTTTGGTAATTTTCATATGTGGGAGCAGTGTTGCCAGGAAAATTGCACAATTTTCAGTTTTTTAATATAATATATTATGAAAAATAAGGGCTTTTATCCACCTAGGGGATGATGATGCATTTTATGATATTAGTATGAAGACATTACCAACTGTAGTGCATGAGTATCAAGTATTTCTGCCTAAGTGTTGCCAGAAACCTCACTTTTGTGACGTTTGAGATTTTATTTACAATGGAAAATGCTGATTTTAACAGACAACTCTCTTGTTAATTTTATGCAACACTCTAGTATTGTTATTTGGATTAAGTACATGGTGTGACATGATTTACATTGGTTTCAACACCAGTGTTGCCAGTAGCGTTGCCTTTTCAGGTTCTGTTATAAAGTAATTTTCATACGTGGGAGCAGTGTTGCCAGGAAAATTGCATAATTTTCAGTTTTATAATATATTAAAATAAATACCTGAAAATTGTGCAATTTTCTTGGCAACACTGCTCCCACGTATGAAAATTACTTTATAACAGCACCTGAAAAGGCAACGCTACTGGCAACACTGGTGTTGAAACCAATGCAAATCATGTCCCTGTCACACCAACATCTTATCTACCTACCCTGAACAGATAATTGTGAGAAAAGTGTTACTTTGGGGTTACATCTATTTTCCCAACACAAGTTTTGGCATTGCCGAAAATAATGAAAAACACCCCTATTTTACATAATAGTTTCACCCATTTTTGAAAATGATTTGTTTGTTTCAACTGCTTGAAAGTGATACAAGCTGGAAAGTGGACAGTGCTGAAAACCTTAGTGTTGATCAAGTTATTCAGCTATTAAGCTTCTGCCTCAATACTACGTACTTTGTGTTTAGGGGACAAAATTACCAGAAAAAAGATGGGTGTGCGATGGGCAGCCCTTGTAGCCCGTTGGCAGCGAATGCTTACATGGAGCACTTTGAACGTATTGCTCTAGCGTCTGCTCCTCACCCACCGCGTACGTGGTATCGTTATGTGGGCGATACATTCTGCGTAATTAAATCGGCGCATGTGGAAGAGTTCACAAATCACATAAACAGTCAGGACCCTAATATCAAATTCACGCGCGAGGAAGAGGGAGACGGGCAACTCCCTTTCCTCGATACGCTAATTTCACGAACAAAGGACGGATCGGTGAAAATCCAAGTATACCGTAAGCCTACTCACACGGATCAGTATTTGAACTTTAGCTCGCACCATCCGCTGGAACACAGACTGAGTGTTGTGAGAACTTTGTTATACAGAGCGGAGACGGTTGTTACTGATCCTGACGACAGATCTAAGGAGATAAGACACGTGAAGGAGGTGCTACACGAGAGCGGCTATCAAGACTGGACATTGTTCAGGGCTCGTCCAAAACAGAAAGAACAAAATAAGGACAGCGACGAAGATAGCAATAAGAAGGGCATATTTGTTACCTTGCCTTACGTGGAAGGACTTTCGGAACGGCTGCGCAGGGCTTTCAACTCTGCAGGTGCTAGCACAGCTTTTAAACCTCAGAATACTCTGCGCAGAGCTCTTGTCTCCCCAAAGGACAAAACTGAACAAGAAAAGCAATCTGGTGTCATGTACAGCATCCCTTGCAAAGACTGTGACTCCCTATACATTGGCGAGTCTGGACGCAAGCTCGAAAAGAGGCTAACAGAACATAAATCCAAAGCGGCCAGTTCCAAGTCAGCGATCAAGGAACACGTTGACAGGAGCAAAGGACACCAGATTGACTGGGAGAACGTAAAAGTGTTAGAAAGGGAGTCCAAGGACTTCCCTCGCAGGGTCTTGGAAGCAATCCATATCAGAACTAAAATACCCAGACTGGACCGTGACAAAGGGTTGGACATCGACCCTGTCTGGGACAACCTCCTGACGCCCCGGAACCAAGGGGGCGGCACAACATCTTCAAGTTAGACGTCATCAACATCTGTGACGTCATCGGAGGTGTCCTAGTACTACATCACTAGCAACAACAATCTTCAGAGCAATAACATCCGCTGAAGACGCCGGTTGACCCGGTGAAAGCGTTCCGGTGAGTGTACCAAATTTGAGTAGCGTAGAAGTATAAATTTGCTTTCTATTTACGTTTACCGCTACGTATGAATATACATCATGATTTGTTTGTGTCTTATTCACTGTATAAAAGAAGGGTACTGAACATTATTTCCTTCATCCTGAAATCTGACCTGATATTTCTACATTTTGATACATGGGAAAATGCTAAAAATGCTGAAAATTGGGCAAATTGACATTTTCGCTGTTGCCATGGTAACCAAGGGTTTAGAGGCGATATGACTGTCACTCCTGTAGACTCTGACCCAAGGTGCATCCACACACAAAGTATTAAGAAAAATCATTTTTTGAAGTCTGCCAACATTTTTTGAAAATATTTGATTTTTACTGCATAGTGTTCTTAAATTGTTTATAAATTGCTTTAGAGTGAAGGATAAGTCATTAAAATTGTCATTTGATATTTTTGAAATGAAAAAATTGGCAACAAAATGAAGAAAACAGCAGTATTGACGAATTCAAATACATATACTGTCAGTGTGTAAATTACAGATTCATGTAAAATGTCTTATTTTGCTTTAAATATATGACTTTCCACTAGCAGACTATGTTAGCACATCTATGACAAGGACAAAAAGGTACCAAAATCTGAATTATGATGATTTTTATGATCGTCCGGATAAGCAAATCACTGAATGGGGATTTCATTTGTTAGCAATGAGAGAATGTGAATAATAAGGAAGATATGGAGGGAGAGGGGTGGAGGAGGAGTTCGAATGAGAGAGTGAATGAGATCTAGACGATACATCGAGGATTGAGAACCAGAAAACGGTAACTCGAAACGAGATAGAGCGAGAGCAGAGACTTACTGATGATGTTTATAGGAATCACAACAATAACAAACATACTTAAATGATTTCCTTATGTATAATTCTTAATTCTTATCAATTTAAATTTAATTCTGGTTATTTAATAAACTTACGCATGTCTTTATTATTGTTTCAGGCAGTTAATCGCACACAAAAACATTGCAGGTATTATAAATATATGTCACTTGGAATTTAATTTAGTCTCATAAACGCAACAAAGCAGGTATAGTTGATTAATATGTCTAATAAACTATGAGTATAACGATTGAACCACCTTTACACGTATACTTTTCACTGTCTCTTGAACAGCTTACATTTGTCAGTCAACTGTCAATGTTTCTTTGCTGGTTTCTTCTCCTCGAGTATATTACGGGGATCAGTGTCAGATCTAAAATATGACACGGAATGCGATATGACACAGAGTTGACATCAGTTTTTATTCACTATTAAGTCAATAACCAGGGATTGATACCTGTGTTTCTCAAGTTTCTCATGCATAGCGTCGGCGCCGCGGAACGAAATATTAATTGATATCAGGAACTCTATTGAGTATTATGTGAAGTTCGCAAAATACGGACGTTTTAAACCAATTGGAATTAATACATTTTCCTAAGTATTTCAATAAAACCAGAATCTATATACGACTAAAAAAAGAACAAGAAAAACGAAACCAACAAACAAACATGAACTATAATAAACCAAAAATATAATAAAAGGTATAACAGTTCAGAGTAGATATACCTGTTACACGATACATAATTTGGATTAAAATGATAGAAAATGTTGAGAAATGCTTCAAAGATTAGGTTCTGAGCTAATAAGAATCACTCAGAAACCTTTAATAACAATTATGGGAATTGAAATTAGGTTGTCTGCAAAAATGTCAACCCTGGGTTAAGCAGTGAGGGCGTTTTTTTTCCAAAATGGCCGCCAGAATACCACATAATGGCATTTTAATAAAAATTTTACATCATTGTGAGAATGTTTATTTTATTTTATTTGCAAATATGAAAAACAACGGTAGAGGGCGCTTTTTCAAAATGTCCGCCAACATGCCTTGACATCCAATACAATGGCATTTAAATAGCAATCTTAAGTAATTCACAACATATGCTTTCATTGCTATGCGGACGACATACAGCTTTATGCTGCTTTTGAACCCAAAGTCAGTGGTGACTGTGAGCGTGTGCTCAATAACATGTCTGCTTGCTTTGCAGATATTAATTCTTGGATTTTTTTTATCATTGCCACCATAGAGCTCTCAATAAGCTTCCCGTCATTGAACTGAACTTGGGCAACCACTCCATCAAACCATCTGCCAATGTTAAGAATTTAGGTGTTGTTTTTGATGGAGCTCTAAATATGTCTTCCCATATTAGTAATCTTTGTAAAATTCTCAACTTTCACATCTGTAACTTATGGCGGGTAGGACGCTTTCTTAGCCAGGATGCGCGTAATCATGCTGTCAGAGCACTTGTCTTGTCTCGCATAGATTATGCCAACTCCCTCATGTGTGGTGCCCATGAAATAGACCTAAAACGGCTGCAGCGTCTTCAAAATAAGGCAGCCAGACTGATCTTTGCATGTGGACGAGATAGGTGCTTTGTTAAATTGTTGAATACCCTCCATTGGCTCCCGGTGAAAGAAAGAATGAATTTCAAAATCTTGTTACACATATACAACTGCATATCAGGTACTGCCCCGGCTTATTTACAACATCTTGTCACACTTTATAATCACCCAGCTTCACTGATGGTCTAGAAGCAGTCACAGGCTTCGCGCATCATCTGACAAAACAAGGCTCTGTACAGTTCGCTCCAATAAAAGAGCCGGGGATTGCTGTTTCACCGTTTTCGGGCCCCAGCTCTGGAACAAGCTCCCTGTTTATGTTAGAGAAGCGGAATCTGCGGCTTCTTTTAAGCGGCTTCTGAAGACATTCCTTTTTCCTAATGTGTAATTTTTTGTTGCTGTTTCCATATGTATTTTGTCACGTTCGTTTTGGAGCAAAAGTGCTGTGTATTTTGTCATGTTCGTTTTGGAGCAAAAGCGTTATGTAATTTGTAGAGCGCTGTTGAAATGTGCTTTAATAATAATAATAATAATAATAATAATAATAATAATAATAATAATAATAATAATAATAATAATAATAATAATAATAATAATAATGTACTACAAATCTAGCTATTTTTAAAGCTATTACCAGAGCCTTTGTGTAATTTGGCACTCAAATAATTTCTTTCGTCTTTTTTTCAACAAGTCACAGACTGGAAATATGCATTACATGTCTATACAAAGGTCACTTGGATTGTATCTTCCCTCTTTATGGCATAAAACTCATGCCATTGTCCAGATAAAAACAGGTTAAATGAGAAAAGCAGTTATTGAATGAGCGCTTCTTGGTGTACTTAATTTATGCCGGGATATAATCCCAAAGAAAAACTAATAATATCATATTATTTTATTAATGTTAGGTTGATTGTCACAATTTTGCTGGCTGCATACACTGCTTGAGTGCCCTTTGTCTCCAAAATCCCTATAGGGTAACTAACATTAATACATGTAATCAGATATTATCTTATTTAATTTTTTTTTAACTTCATGAACAGACAAAAGGGAAATGTATAGCGTTACGGAAGCTTGCGTGAAATCGAATGCATGACAAAAACTACATACAACTTTGCAACATTTTAATAAGTTATATGTTGATTTCGCTCTTAAAGATAATATTACGCAGAAACCAGAGAAATTTGACTTTAAATTTAAACGCCAACCAGATTCAGAAGGCCTTTTGGCATGAATTGTTTGAACGATAATGTTTCTCCCTATAGTAGATATATAGCATACAGCATGAACATTTTTGATTTATATTTTGGATTAAAGAAATGTCAAACAGGGGGAACATCCGGCACAAATTTAAATAAAAACGTAACCAATGAGTTCTACCGCATTTGGATACCCCAGGCGTGTGAACTGATAGCATTCAGTTCGGATTCGTAGCACACCGCTTCTGCAACTTTTATTTAACTCTCGAAACCACTCCAAGTCTAAAAACAACCAAAATAGTACTAGACAACGTACTAAAAATTTACAACCTATAATTAAATGAAAACAACAAAATCAAAACGTTTTGACGAATGAAGTGATATTAAATAATCTTTTAATCTATAAATATATACAGTTGTAGTTTGAGCCCGACGCGTTAACATTTATATAATGCATGTCTACGTTATGAGAAGCGGTGTTATAAGCTGATATTGAAGATGCCATAAAGATGCTATGAAGAATGAAACAGTGGAGCAAAAAAGAGTATCTCATTTCAACCAGTTCGTTTGACCAATGCTACCATACATTATTAAAGAGTATGGGATGAATGAGATGAAAGTATTAATGAACAACGCAATCCAAACCTGGGAGACAAATAAATAAGAGGCAGGTGTCGGTGAGGTATATATTGGATCTTGTGTACATGAAGAAGTGGTTCAGGTGGGTCTTTTGGGACTATTAACATATTGATATGGAACGCTGTAATGGCAGAGTTATTTCTAGTTATATCATTAGTTAAATTATGTATGATTTGCCTTTTAAGGCAAATCATAATGTAAAATAATACTGTTTTCTTTAAATTAATAATGCAATATAATTGCAAAACTGGCCAAATAAATGAGGTTAATTTGGTCAGACACCCACATCCAGACGTCAACATTGGATATGATTGAGGGGGGGAGGGGTTATCCCCACCCCCATCCCAGGATCTACGCCTATGGTATAATGTAGAAGATGATGGAATAACCCCGTGATATCTGAAGAATGAGTATCCAGAGACGGCATATTATTCAACTGGTATCGTGTTGTTAGGAAAGAAACTTCCAGAAATGCTGAAACTAATTATGTGGTGGTTTGTGGGTAAATCACGTTCCATGTATCCTATTTGTTGCGTAGGCAACTGGTGTTATCAAAGCGAGTAACGAATTTGTATATTGTCAACAATGAGGCTTAGCAGAACCAAGGTATTCGAAATATAATCACAATACTAAGACCGTTGTCAGTTCTCGCCAAGGTTGTCAACAAAATTGCAACCTTTTATATATAATAATTACAGTCAACCGAAGCTAAATAAAAACAAGGGCTGAAAGCCACTTGCTCCTGAGACAAAATAGAGTTCCTTCTCACGGCCTGTACGATGCAAGTCTATGTTGTAAGCCCCACAGATGTTTTAAACTCCGCAAATTTACATGTTGGCTTGCTTATTTTACTCAAATTGTTGCAAATGTTATTACAATAGATCTAAATAGTGATTAATGGAATGGTGTATTGTTTCCTTTCTCATCTTTCAAGGAATGTCAGATTTGTTTTTTTGTAACATGTGATCACACGTGTCAGTTTACTTTCGAATTTGTTCAATGTAAAAAATGTTATTTTGTAAAGACCTCTGCGGTTTCACATGCAGGGTAAATATTTGGTTGCACCATTTAACACAATTTATATTAATATAGAGACTTTTAGGTTAACATATCTAGACAAATAGAACATTTTATTTTCCAAAAGGCAGTCTTCTGATTCCCGCGTGTATTTTTGATCAAATCACCTGATGTGTTTATTCTATTCCAGTTTGTTCCAGTGCTGTGTTTGTTTAAGTGTTAACACTTTGTTCTTCAAACTTTATGGCGTGCCAGAGCTCAAAGTTATAGTTGAAGTGCCTTTTCCATCGTAAAAACTACAATTTTCTCTTATATGTACTTTTCGTGTTTACTGTGGATAGTATTCGCAAAAGTGTTACTATACAGTGGCGTAGCATGTGTCATCCCATTGTGGGGGGGTGGAGGAGGTAACGACCATGATGGGGGGTCTGATGGGGGCGCAAGCCGTTTTTCGGCAATTTTCCTGTGGGATTCTTTAAATTTTGAGATCGATTGGGCGACACGTGCACCACCCCCCCCCCACCACCACCACCACGTGCCCTTATGACGCTACGCCACTGTTACTATGTTTAGTGAGTAGTGAAAATTGTACTGAACCAGCAATCCAAAATGATTCTGATACATTGGATGTATAAATATACGCATGATGCAGTCATGTCTACAGTAGAATTCATCTCGACCTTTGCAGGACTTAAACCCCATTAAAAGCTATTAAACCAAGATAACACTCATTGAAGCAGCTCAACTGATTAAATCAGATCTTCTCTGGTTGTGCACAAGTGTCTGTTTTCAATGTGCGACATCGCAATAAAGCTGGTATTATAGCTTCAGTTGGGTAACCGATTATAAAGGAAACGAAAGGAAACAATGGTATGTGTACCTTTGTTCTCGAAATGAGACAAAGACCTGCTTTTTGTTAACCAGCATTCTTGAAAATGAGCAACATAATGATTGTTGACTTAACACGGTTTGGAAATAATTTCTTCATATTTTTGGTGTTATCTGTCGTTTACATATCCTTCCTAAAACACAAAAGTGCGACCCTCTCCAAACATCTAAATTAGCTAAAATTTAGGACATGTTACAAAACTATATTTTCTAGAACCTGTTTAGAATAGTTAAAATGTAGCTTGTACCGTTTTTTTGTGGCATCCTTCAGAAGTGAGCGGTCCGATACCAATATTTTCGGTCAAATCTCCATTCAATTAACACGGGGAGTTGGCTAGCTATGCCTTGCCCTCACTCATATTTTACAAAAGTGCGACTATTTCTGAACATCTAACCTAGCTGTAATTTTAGGTCATGTTAGAGAAATATATTTGCTAGAAGTTTGGAGAATAGCTAAAATATTGGCTGGTTATTTTTCACACAGTGATGTTAACTAGGCAAGTGCCCATTCTTCCAACGTACATCATTTGTAGAGGTCACGCGTCAATGGTGAGAGCACTGTGTATTGTGTATAGGAAAACGGACAGTAACTGCAGTATGGGTTAGGTCGATTGCGATTTATAAAATGCAGATTATCGGTCTAGGCATTGTTCTTCACATGGCGAAGAGTATTGACAGCACAAGGCTGGATTATAATCGTATCAGCGAAAGTACCTCCTTCGGTCCTCCCCCAAAAGATCATATTCTTAAATTAGTATTGTTTCTTTTTAACTCAATACCTTGTTTGTTACTCTAACACTTCATCATTTCGGAGTATCAATCAGGTGCTACTCAGTGCATGGTTCCTCGAACGCTTCATCGGTATTGTATGTGCGTCTGACGTTATTAATTCAACATGTTTGGTGAGTGTCTTAGTGTTTTTGTATGTGTCTCAGTGTCTTGGTCTCTCGCTTTATGCCTTAATCTTACGATTTAATTTCCACTTGATTTATACCAATTTAGGACAACTTTTTATACCAAAGCCCGTCGTGTTATAACATTTGCTTTAACATTTGAAGATACATTTAGTTGTGCACCCCAAATCGAATGTGTATCTGCAGCTGTATCTAGTTTATGTAGTTTCAATAACACACCCATTACAAATGAACGGTTATACCAGTCAATCGGCGTGTTTACAACGAGCACTCTGTATTTTTACCCGATATTACCTGGGGTAACCCACAATCCGGTTCAGGCAAGAACCAGCACGTTTCTACTGATGCTTAAAATAAGGGTTGTGGTGTGTACCGGAAGTACTGAAAATATTTTCCTGACCCTAAGCTGCTTTTAAGATCACGATGTGATACATAAAATGTACATAAAAGAAGTTCAACACTCAGCAACCGTTAACCGTTGTGTTTCCACTGACCGGGTGTCACACCTCATGGTCTACCTCATGAGGTGGATCACGGTTGCCGGTAACACTCTAAACTAAACCACATTACCCGCCAATCGTTCCTCAGTAGAAACACGCCCCGGGAAACACGCAGAATAACTAGAGAGTAGTGGGTGCCGGCGCAGCCCACTATTCCTTCACACATTATTCTATGAGTGATATAATGAAATAGAGATATGTTATTACAGATGTTGTTAATACAATAAAGCGTTTAGAACAAACAAACAAATAACCGTAATGTACAATATCACATACATGTAATGCATTTAAAAAAAAACCTTCTAATCAGCATCGATTTTGCATTCAAATCCACTCTTGGTCATATCTTCAGGACTTTCAGTGGCATATTTGCTTACTTATACTTCTAGGTTGAACTAATGTCAGGTATGTTCTGATCTGGGTTAACGTTTCTTTAACATTTAGCTACAATTTACACAATGATCACTCTTTGTTTGAACAAGATAGTGACTCTTCCGCTTGTCGTTTGGGCACCGAAGAAGAATAATACATAGGTAATGAAGACATTTCTGTACAGACCAGACATGGTACCTAAACGTTAATGGTGTTGATAATCAGGACTTCATGTAAAAAGTAATTATGTAAAGTTCCGTCAAACATCAATCATGAAGCAACACCAAAACATCATAGCGATAACAAGAATAACCTACTAAAGTTAATTAGAAAACCGCATAGTGTACAGGGTAGGTATATGCTATTGAGCATATAACATCAAACTATCAACATGGCGATAAGTACAGTGCTGCCTTGATAAGAAATTTGAAGAACATGGTGATCTCAGGTATTCAACCTTATGGAATAATAGTATTTTTTCATGTGGAATTTAAGAAAAACACAGAATTAAAATGTTGTCGGTACTAAATACACACTTAGGCCTGACAACGACATATCAGTAGAATCAGTTATATCATAAGGAGATATTTTCGGAAGGAGAGTCATTTTAATAAATTGATAATTTATCTGAAGCGTCCCTGTGATTTGTAAGTGGACAGTCTTGTCTAAAAAGTTCGAAGTAATTATGTATTCAACCACTGCTGTCATAAGTTTTTTTTTCTATATAAAGATAATAGTTAGTGACAACATTTCATCTTAAGTTGCTAGTTCAATATACTGACTTAAAACATTAATGTGTTGTCGCAACCGTAAATACGCTTGTGAATAGTAAAATAACGGCGATGTATACCTTTCTCCATATTATATTACATAGAAATTGCATACAATTCCGTGAGAAAAGCGTTAATATAAGCAAAAAGTGTTGTATTTCTATTGCATTTATAGCTTAAGATGTTTTAACCCCTGGTCAGAGGTGTTAAATGTTTCAATATGATTTTCCACTTGTCTTGTTCACGTTGCATTTATTGAAATAAGAATGCTGCAAGAAAACTTTTTTCTTACTTATGCTATGCTCAAATCAATATACGTGTGGCATACTTGTGAAACAAGTCAAACATAAACACCAATGCTTGAGTAACATTAATTCAGATGTGATTTTAACGGGATAGGTTATTCAATATAAAGAAAAGTCACTATTTTAACTAGATTGTTGTTTAGTATTAGGTACAAACCACGATCTTAAGATAAACACAATGTTTCAATATTTTCAAAAATGTTTCAGTCTATGAAATCAAAATCATTATTCTATTGTTCTGCACTGAGCGCAAATGATGTTCCTTCTGGGTCACTCCATATCAAATCAAGGAGGCGCCCCACCTGACCCCCTCAGATTTGATTTATATTTTAGTCATATGTTGTACCTGTAAAAATATTAAAACCTGCAAATTTGAGGTCTGTAGCTCTTACGGATTTTCTGTGGCAGCCATTTAAAGTTGGAGTAGGGAGTCTAAATTTGGACCCAAAAGTTGCCCTTTAATCTTTTTTCATCTTTGGGCGTTTGTGCCTTCTTTATAAAAAGAGAAAGAGGTCTGAAACTTTGCATACACAATAACTGCATGCCCAATTTGTCAAAAAAAAAAAAAAAAAAAAATTCTGTAATTGCGCGTTGTGTCACGGGCTCATTAAATATGCAAGAAAAATGTAATGTTTTGTAAACTGGCAAGTTTAGCCCCCTAAATTCACATTTTTGTCAGATTAATTATTTTTTGTTGTCACCGATGCTATATATAGGATAAATACAATGCATACCCAAACAATTGGGGTCACAACTCATTTACATTTCGAACAGCGCCCTCACGAAGATGGAATTTATTGCACATTCAACATTTTCAGGGGGCCCAAAGTCGATGTGGTCCACCTTCAAAGTTTATAAAACATCACTTTTATATAACTACAAGTCTTAAATTACAACTTTGCTAAGTCCCAGTAATTGTATAGGTTGACTTCATATAAAATGACAAGCCCAAAGTTAACCATTTTCTTATGATTGCATGTAGTGCAAATGTGCCGAATTCGGAAGGCTTGAAAGTCAAATTGGCCCCAATATTGAAAATAAAATGGAAATAAAAGTAAATAGGGCCAATAACTATGCATCTAGTCATTTATTTTCAATATTGTGGCCATTTTGACTTTTAAACCTTCCGAATTCGGCACATTTGCAGTACATGCAATCATAAGAAAACGGTCAACTTTAGGCTTGTCGTTTTATATGAAGTCAATCTATAAAATTAATGGGATTGAGCAAAGTTGCAATTTAAGACTAGTAGTCATATAAAAGTGATGTTTTATAAATTTTGAAAGTTGACCACATCGACTTTGGGCCCCCTGAAAATGTTGAATTTGCAATAAATTTCATCTTTGTGAGGGCGCTGTTCGAAATGTAAATGAGTTGTGACCCCAATTTTTTGGGTATGCATTGTATTTATCCTATATATAGCATCGGTGACAAAAAAAATTAATCTGACAAAAATGTGAATTTAGGGGGCTAAACTTGCCAGTTTACAAAACATCTTCGTGAGGGCGCTGCACTCCAACTTTAAATGGCTACCATAGAAAATCTGTATATATTGAAAACGAAATGGAAATACAAGTAAATGGGGCCAATAACTACTCATCTAATCATTTATTTTTAATATTGTGGCCAATTTGACTTTCAAGCCTTCCGAATTCGGCACATTTGCACTACATGCAATCATAAGAAAATGGTCAACTTTGGGCTTGTCATTTTATATGAAGTCAACCTATACAATTACTGGGACTTAGCAAAGTTGTAATTTAAGACTAGTAGTTATATAAAAGTGTTGTTTTATAAATTTTGAAGGTGGACCACATCGACTTTGGGCCCCTGAAAATGTTGAATTTGCAATAAATTTCATCTTCGTGAGGGCGCTGTTCGAAATGTAAATGAGTTGTGACCCCAATTTTTGGGTATGCATTGTATTTATCCTATATATAGCATCGGTGACAACAAAAATAATTAATCTGACAAAAATGTGAATTTAGGGGCTAAACTTGCCAGTTTACAAAACATTACATTTTTTCTTGCATATTTAATGAGCCCGTGACACAACGCGCAATTACAGATTTTTTTATTTTTATTTTTTGACAAATTGGGCATGCAGTTAGTGTGTATGCAAAGTTTCAGACCTCTCTTTCCTTTTATAAAGAAGGCACAGACTCCCAAAGATGAAATTTATTTAAGGGGTAACTTTTAGGTCCAAATTTAGACCTCCCTACTCCAACTTTAAATGCCTGCCACAGAAAATCCGTAAGAGCTACAGACCTCAAATTTGCAGGTTTTTAATATTTTTACAGGTACAACATATGACTAAAATATAAAGCAAATCTGAGGGGGTCAGGTGGGGCGCCTCCTTGATTTGATATGGAGTGACCCTTCTATTAGTCCTAGCCATTTGGTGGTTGACCGTGCGGGAATTATAAGGTGTTGCGCCCATAGTAAGACAAAGTATGGTTTTGAAATTTCTATTGTGTATAATACATGACATAATGTTCTTCTTCTTCCCTATTAGTGCCTACCTCATATGAATGAGTATTATCACACTGTGTACAGACAAGCTAATAATAATATTAACAATAATAAAACAGCATTTATATAGCGCATTGTGAATCGCAGATTCCTCAATGCGCTTTACAGTAAAAACGAAATAATCACACAAATATGATACATCGAGATATAGTGAAATCAGCTTAAAAATACTACACCTATACATCAAGAAGCATTAAACTAAAATATATATTTTAAAATCCCAGACTAGCTGTGAATACAATTATTGACGTCATACGATTTCCAAAATGTCACCAATGAATTTCGCATCCCTTGGAACCCCTATTTTGCTTTTACAATTAATATTTGAACATGTTATCATTTGAAATACTGTTGTGAAATAATCGGCCAATCACCGTTCAGCATTTCGATGACGTGATACATTTTTAAAAATGCCTCCATTGAATTCTGCCGCCTATATAAAAAACCCAATATAGTCATTTTGCCACGTTTGTATGCATTTAATTGTCTGTTTATAATTTTGGCACACATTGAGGTGATTCTGACCCACTGTGCGACGGCTTAAAGTGCCCTTCGTAGCACTAAGCAAGTAGGGTGAATTGCCTTGCTCAAGGACACAAAGAGTCAACCGAGCTCAAGCGGACCTACTCAGATTTCGAACCCTCAACCCTTAGATTCACAGCCCAATGCCTTAACCGCTCGGCCACGCTCCCTCCTACTTTTACTGGAACAATATATTATCCTCTCAAGTTCAAGTTGATAGCGGTGGGTAAATCATGTTAATGTTATTGGCGATTGAATCTTGAAGTGTAAGTTTCAACCGATTTTTGTTTAGTTCTGTGTGTACTCTTCAATTTGATAAATAAGTAGGTCCAGATACTTGAATATCGGCTTATTTAATGGCTAACAAAAACTGATGTGCTCTTCTACGAAAACAGCTAAATCAGAAGTGCTATATATGAGGTAATTTTGTTTTATGTCGAGCATATCTAGGCATTAACAGCTAAAATCTAGGAGATAACGCTGACCAATCTTCGGCCAGACACAAGTGACCTGGTGAACGAAATGGGTCGCCGTAGATTACTGGTCGGGGCAATTTTTACAAGACAGTCAAGTACCCGTTAGTGTAGAGGTACCGAATAGTTGTTTGTTTTTGACAAAACGTTTTTTGAATATAAATGAACCAATGCATTAGGGTTGCTTATAAAATGGTTTACCATATTAATCTCGTTACTTGTTTCCAGGTAGCCATAACCGTTACTAGTTAACAAAGTATAGGACTATCGGTGTTGTAATTTCACGTTTATAAGTTGGGCAAACAAAGTATGTTTATGTTTACGTTAAATGCTGATCAAACGATTGCAGTATTGAAAAAACAAATTAGCTTTGGCCAATGCCATTGTTGAAAAAGGAAGTGTTATCCCGGTTACCTAAATGACGCTAATCATCACTTTCAGCTGGACGACATTTAAAATGTCTCTTTGTAAGTGTCTGAAATAAAAGACATGGAATTTAGCCAAATTACAATGCTTTTACGTGTATTGGACAAGAGCGTCTCCGCCTTCCATTGCCAACATCCCAAATACACAATTCGTCTCTCCAATATATGCAGTATAGCTTTCAAGATAATACGACTGACATGTCATGAACTGACGTACATTTTGAAGATAATTATCCGGGAGGCACACCGAGTGTTTTGACGTACTTGGTCTAATTCGACGTCCTTTGTTTAATATCATGACTACTAAGTTCTATAAGATTTGCACAGTGCTTACTTACTTTTTCATGTGAGTATTCCCAAATTACTTTACAAAGTAAAATACAACAAATATGACGGACACAATGTGCTTTCGCACCATTTCTGTCGCGTGATTAGCAGGCCTCTTCCTTATTTTTGTTATATTTTCCCCCAAAAGTTACTCTCTTTTTAAAAACTATTACTTGATTTATTCTGAAGTAGGGCAAAGGTTTGGCTATATTCCAGGTTAGCGCTTGTACACACAATAAGGGGGCACATATCCGACGATTATATTATAATTCCTCATCTCCTATGTGCAAATAAAGCGTGACTTTCATCACATTACTATATTTGATGTGTAAAATAATGTTCCTTCCTTTCCTCCCACGCTCCCTTTCAATCAATCTAGGAAACTTATGATATGGAAGTTAAAGTTACGTCTATCAAGGAATGAGGACCCGGATTTCCGCTAAATGATTTGTGCAAAATGCGCCAAATTTTACCCATCTGCATTAATTTAATTGCAGAATCTCTCTTAACGTTATCTTCTCAGAACTTGTTTTGTCTCATTTTCTTATCGCAAACTATAGAAGCCAGTACCAAAATAATATAGCATACTGATTCTAAAAAGTCTTGTCATATCGTCTGAAGTAATTAAAACAGCTTGCGATGACATTGAACTGTTATTTGAATTTCTTTCTCTGAGCAGTTAAAGCCATATTATAACATTTGCTGAGGAGAACGCCCTCAACATTTTTTTAATTCGGGTTTTACACGATTGTAATGTAGTTTAGTCAATAAAGATACTCTGCAAAAATCAAGACTTTAGGTGCTGTAGTTTTGTCAAAATCCGAGATTTTGACCAATAGCAGTCACTACCCATAAAGTGTTGATAAAGACAACAGGTGTTGTCGAAACGTACACAAGTAAGGGAACATTTTGGATCAGATACAAAGAACTTTGTTAACCAGCCCATTTAATATGTATACACAATACACATATATCATTTGTGAGAGGTAGTACCTTAATATATTCCATTATTTATCATTCAGCGGTTATTTTATTTACCATATAAATGTTGGCCACGAAACGGGTTTCCGTTAAATACAAAAAAAAAGCAGTTAAAATGAATTAAGACGCACCCACGAAACACAAAACGTTATATTGAAAAGGTTTAAATTTCGGGTTATAAATACAACCATTAATTACGTTCAGAAACATTAAAACATTCTCAACACATTGTTAGTATTGACAAAAAAATTTCCAAACATGTTTGCCAAACAATATTTTACAATAGCATTTTGACAACGGAAGCGTTTTCAAATATTTTCATAACCTTTATATAAATCGATATTTAAATGTTATTAAAAAGTTTTTGTTTACAACAACGTTCAATTCATTCAATTGTCTAAACCATAATGCGTTTTTTTTTTTTTTTCAGACCATATGAATAGTTTAGTTGGCATTGCTGGTAAATCAAATTAATACACACTTAATTAAGCTTCATTTTGATCGATTCCTTTTTTTTTCCAATTCCAGGCATCTTTACTAATATATTTAACATATAATATGTTAAAATGTGTGTTGCAATGCCAAATTAATATAACCATTCTCTTCAGATACCTCATCCCGCAAACGGCTTGATGCAAAAGTATCTTTACAATAATGTCATGCGATCAAGCAAAATCAGTCGGAACTCGGAAATATTGATTTTGAGATATAGCCAAACAAAGGAATTGTTTCCTTTGTTTCCTGTTGTTTTGTAAATTCTTTAACTACTCATATCTTTGGAACTGGCAAAATGCATCTGTGTAAATTTTTTTCACTCTCATGTAATTAAGAAACTAAAAATTTATTATATCTGAGTTCCGACTGGTTTTGCTTGATCGCATCACAATTAATGAAGGCTAAGCATTTACCGTGTTCAATCGGCATACCTTCAATGCTGATGAAAGCCATTACTTGAAAAAAATAGACGCGGAAGTGAGAGTCTAACTGACCAGTTGTAGTTCTAATATGCAGGGCATGTTTGGTGGCCTAGGGAAAACCATACCCCAATTATAAGACTATCCATGTGCTCAAAGAGAAAAACATACTCCTACTCATGTTACTATCTAACCATTCCCTGGGAAACAGGAAATGCGTGGCTTTAAGCTAAAAAAGAATTACATTAGGTCACGCAATCAAAATGGCTCTATAAAGATAAATTGGACTAACTGAATCCTTTAGCCTGCAGTTACTGAACATTATGGACAGGTTAAAAGAGTTACAGTTTAATCACGCCCACAAACTGCATATTTGTGATATACCTCAGGGACTGAAAAAAGGAGATAATTAAGTGAGCATCAAGAGAAAACTTCTAGTTGTGACTGGTACATAACTAATATGCGTAATGTGAACACTCTTAAGGGATCAGGTAGCAATTGTTTACGTGTTTTTATGAAAAAATTTATATCTTCAATACAAAAGGTCAACATTTTCAAATGATGGACGGCTTTTTTTCCCAGCTACATAGTACATTCACTTTAAGTACATATCATTATATATCAATTTGTAAGCGCTTTTTAGGCGAAGCGTCCAAACAAATCCCTTTTGCGTAAGGGGAATCCCTTTGTCAAATCCCTTAGGCGTAACAGACAGACATGAAAACAATCTAAGGGTTTCATTGAATTTACAACCGTATGCCAAAACAGATGAAAGTAGTAATTGTTTTGCACAATATTTGCAATTTAAAGAGAATCGACCATTGTTCATTAAATGATGCTAGTATATGGACAAAATATGTGTGCTCTTTCATTTATTGACCTAAAATTTGAAAAATATTGTAAGGAACACTTGAGGTTTTGACTTTTAAAAACTACATTTTGGTCAAAAAATGTGCTTCGATAGGTAGTTTCAATAAATCTGCCACAATCGCCATGATATAACATTGAATTGCGTCATCTGTTGACCTAATGAGGAAAAGTGTTCTTAGAGGGAAGTTTTAGCTTTCGTTTGACATAAAAAATCTGATTGGATTAAGGGAACACTTGATGTTATGACAAAAACCAATCACAGAATTATATTTTCCACCAGATCAACCGCTAGAATTGCTGTGTTAGAAAGGGGTAAGTGCTCAGGTGTATCGAGGTAGAAACTGTGCGTAGATGCATTTATAAAATAATCGTTTTGTAGTCAAACCTTTTCATATGGATTTATAGTTTAATGGTTTAATTGGAACCCAGAAATCTGTGAGTAAGTGGAAAAGTGTACATTAATGTGAATTCATTAGAAACAGGCGGATTGTCTTAGACCGTACTTTGCTTAATATTTTTCTTTAAGACTATTTCTTATCACATGCGATATAAACCTTATTGGATCGTTAAAGCAAATATATAGTGTTTTGACTTTGGAAACACGTGCTTACATAATTGGATACGACACGGGCAACAGGTTGTTTAGTTACCCAGTCACATCCACATATTTTCACAGCAAACACGCGTCTCGGCGCTGACGGATATCCATGAATGATTAATGCAACACGGCGACACTTACATTTAGGGAACGATGGAAATATAAGATGAGATATAATAATGTGCGGTGAACATCTTGATCAACTCAACTTCTCTTCGTATGGTGTACTAACTCAATGGGAATATTTTGAAATAAAACACGTCAACTTATAGTGTAAATGAATACATCATTATTGGCGGATCCAGAGCTACAAATTGAGGTTCGGGGAAAAGATAAACTGCAGATAATGTATTCTGGTTGAGTCCATCTAAATCACCGCACTACACAATCACAGACACATTTTGCTAGAAACAATACAAATATGATATACGACGCATTCATGATATAGGTGAACATTCTATTGTGCAAAGCAGTGCAAAATTTGTATAGACGAATCCCATTTCCATCATTCCTACACCTCAATGGCAGCCATAGCTGCAATCACGGACATAAATAGTTCGAACACTTGTGTCAAATTAGGACTGTTTGAAACCGGTTTTCTGTTCGAGGGTAATGGGGGGGGCATATATTACCCATGTTAAAGTGTTCGAGCAATTTTGACCGGGATTGTAGGTCCTCGTAGTGTATATCCCACCTAAAATATGAAATGATGCGCGTCCTTGGCGAGGATTTTAAACTGCATTTCATCACCCGTCTTACACGTAGACAATAGAATGATGAAAGATTACAACACACTGTGTAACATAACATCGATTTTTAAGCGGTTTTAATCCACCCAATCGGGCAGTCACAACACCAGTTAGGTGCGCCGGGGACCCAGTCATGGCCGACTAATTAGATTGTGAACATCACTGGGCTCGTGGAATTCGTCTACAGTGACGACTGAAAATTGGACAAATAGCTGAAATCAATACCTGTCTTTATACAGAGTAGCCTATTCTAAACATTTATTCAAATCACCTACCTTGTTTGCTGTTTGAGGGTTGCATAATACGACAACAACCGAATCCTTAACTGAAGAATGCTGTGACAACAATACTAATGATGTCTTCCCGTAGTGTATAAATAAGGATTGCAACCTATATGTATTTATTTGTAGGTATTCATTTTCTACATTGTTTGTTGTTGTTGTTGTTGTTGTTTTTAATTCATTTTATTATTTAAAAGTGCTTTTGGTCATGGCTTGTCAAATTTAAACAAAATCTGTGTTAAGTTTAGCATTATGACACTCACTCAAGGCCGAAGGGTAAGGCGTGGGGTTACAGAAAATATATTGGGTTCTATATCGAAACATAACAGGTTACGTGTCTTCAATCAGCATCAACAAATTGGATAAGTTAGAAAAGACTTAAAAGCCCTGAAAAGATATACATTTAGCGTAAGTCGTAGAGGTTAAAACATAGCCTTTTGGACTACCGTATGTTACTTCAAGATGTTAATTTATTTTGTCAAATAATAAATTGATATCTTTTATGAATATTAACTTGAATATAAACGTACATTGTACTTGTCTGCAGTTGTTTTATGATTAGCACTTTGCATTTCATGGACTGGAAAAATATAAAACGTAGACGAATTATCTTGGAATACATTTTGTTAAAATGTAGTTGAAAAAAAAATTCTCTAGAGAGTCCCCCTGTTACATGTTAATGAAACCACTGATGAATACTAACTAAACATTTATTTACACACACTAGTCGATTTGTTTATATTGTATATTAAATTGTTCAGTTGGAATTGACGAGTGAAGCGTCGTTAATGTACCTTGGAGTATGTATAACGCATGCTGCTCCGCATTTGAAATAATCTATGTTTGATTCACTGTAGTGTAAAGTAGTGGTATTGTACAACATAACCAAAATTCCTAAAATTGAAAATTGTATCAATGTTAATTGGAGGTTCAGTTTAAAAGTTGATTAACTATGTTTTCCTATGTAGGCCTTAAAGACATATTCAGTTATTTGGTCATCCGGAGGATCGTAAAAATCATCGAAATTCGGATTTTGGCACATTTGTTACACAAACTAGTGTAAATGTGTTAACATTGACGTACACTAGTGGAAGTCGAAAATGAAGAACTCTTTCAAAAGCGATTAGAATTGGACACAACTATGGGAATCGAAAATGTTCTAATTTCTATGAAACTTTAAACCCCGTAGGACGGATCGGATTATATAGTAATATAATTATTGTGTTAAGTAATATAATTATTGTATTAAGGGATCAGATAGCAACGTTTGCACATAATATTTCTGCTGGACAGCACATCAGACATATCGAATAGCATTACGAGGAATGTCCTCCAGATATCAAATCATTCTGATTTGTTTGATATTTATCAGTCCTCGAAGTAAACTGTAAAGCTGTAGGAAAAGTCGTCCATCATTTGAAAATGTTGACCTTTCGTAATGAAGATATACATTTTTCCCCAAAAGACACAAATGTTTTTATTGTAATTAAAGTGAACTTAGAGGAATGTTACTGCTCATGAAACAAAGGACATTTCACCATAGAAAAGTATTGTGGTGCACCACATTACATGTACATGAGCTGTTTCAACGAAGTGCATTCAAATGAAAATCTATGTTTCAGGGCCTTTGTGGTTCTATTATGTTAATGTATTTTCGTATTAAGGATGCATGTACATTGTTCATTGGTTTTAAATGTATTTAGTTTCTAGGACGAATCTTTCTACTTCACTTTTTAATATTGTCACTACATAATGAACACGACTGAATTTTTCTTGAAACCTTCTATTGCTTGATTCGAGTTATCTGACGCCTCTGTCGTGATAGCATAACAAACTAATAAAAAGGCAGAGGACATAATTCGAGAATAGTCCCACTCCTGCAAACAACCTCTTTCACTTGATGGCTTGCCTTAATTTTGCCTATTTGTATTTGTCTATGATTGTACTTTCATTTGGCAAATGATCTGTCATCAGCAGTCTCCTTGAATATGAATATAGCGATAAATACCTTGCAAAATGGTGACCGAGTTATGATCTTCTTGGAAGAGCGTGAGATGGCCGAGCGATTTAGCGCGCCGCTGTCGGCCGGTAGAATACGATCGGCGAGGGTTCGAGCCATAGACTTGCCTTAGGTGAGAATTATCTTCCTCTCCCAAAATGTTCCTATAAAGTCTAAAATCATGCAATTATTATGTTCAGTTACTTTACAGAATTGTAGAATTTCTTTTTCACCCACATACACTGCTTAGCATGTGCAGATATAGGTAGTGTATGCGCGACGTCTCGTGGTCGGAAGTTACTGATGGTACCGTGTACAGGAAGATTCAAGCCATGTACACGATAAGTGTCAGAGCTATTCAAAAAGAGAAGGGGGAACCATCCCCGCCTCTAATATCTGCAATCAATCCTAGGTTACAGGATCGCGCATAAGTAAACCAGTACACGCAAAGCCCGTGCTACAATACTCAATATATTTCGAATGAGACCAAATTCATTACCCTGCGACAAATTAACATACCTTGTTCTCAGAACTTATTGACCGACCTCGTATAAAGAGATAGAGAGAAAGAGGAAGAGAAGGCTGAGAGGCACACATGATGCTAAAGAGAGAAAATAACAGATAAGTAAGATTGATTTCCTTACTGCTGGGTAGGTGTTCTAAATCTTTAACTATTTAAAGATTTAATAATAATTTATTATCATGACAAATAGGCTAATCACAGTTTTCAGTAAACATGGTAAACTTGCCTATATCCTCCTACTGTCACATGTCTAATAGGTCATTGAACGCACAACATTGCCATCAATAGTCATTCGCAATTACCTTTTATCCGATTTGTATAAACGTTGAAGATTTCATATCGGCAGACGTTCAAAAGCTATGACATTGTATCGGTAATCCTTCACTAGGCATCATGTCAACTACCAGTTAGATATAAATATAAATATTGAAGCAAGTTTTCACATTGAATTTACACTGTCACCTGAGAGTCCTACATTTGTCAATCAACCTGCCAATGAGCCATCTTCTCGGATGTCTTTCAGAGATCAATGGAGTCAGATATGACACAGAGTTGACAAAGCGAAGAAGTGAAAAAGCCACCACTGAGTGGAATCATCCTACTTATTATTTTCATGGTTAATAACCATCAATTGTAGCGATTCCTGATAACTCAAAGATGAAGAAAAAGGAATATTCTGTATATTATTCAAGGGTTTACATGCATGCATTTAGTTAATCTTTTCGGATGTCTCTCATAGATCATGGTCAGATCTAACATTTGACGTGGAAATAGATATGACACAGATTTTACGACATGATGCCCCTGATTGGATGGAATCATCCTAGTTATTATTTCTATGGTCAAAAACCTTAAGTGTTGCTACCCATTATTCTCATGTTTTTCAAATATATGACCACCTGATACACAGTGCCGTACCTGACGGGAGGGAGGGGGTGACGATTCCTCAAAGAAAAACATGGTAAATGAATGCTCTGTACATCATTCAATGCATGCGTCTATTTCATTTTCATAGTGATCAGATCTAACGTATGATACGGACTGAGAAGTGAATGGAAAAGACGGAATCATTCTATTTATTATTTTTATAACGATCAATTGTTGCTAAGTTTTATTCTCACACTTCTTAGGGGGGGTGGGGGTAGGTTTACTGCATAGGCGTAGATCCCGAGGACTGGGCGATAAATCCCCCAGTATTTTGCCAGGGGGATGGTCCATACCATCAGCCCCCAATATTGTAGCCTTTACGTGGGTGTTTGAACAAATTAACCTCATATTTTAGCCCGCAAAGTCCCGGCTTTTTCCGCGCATCGCGCGATTATATTCTGCTTTTGCACAACATTTCATCACTTACGGTAAAATACGGCCAACATTGCGGTAAAACATGCTTGGTTGCCAAAAGGTGCTGGATAATATACTTCAAGACTTTTCTTTCAACACCATCCACCCAATGTGAATGTCAAAAAGAAATATACGCTACTCGTTGACGGAGGTGGTGCCGGGGGGGGGGGGGGTGGTTCCTGACAACTCAAATAAAAAGGGAAGGGAATATTATGATACATTATTTAAGGGTTGTTTCATATGTGTTTATTTTGCCATCAATCAATCAATCCTGTATACCCATCACAACGGCTCGCCACGAGCGGAACAAACAATTATGACCTGTGGACAATCGTGTCTATTGTAACAAACTACCCCCCCCCTCAATAAAAACAAAACACACACACCCCCCCCCCCACCCACCCACACACAAAACAAACAAAAAACACATCAAACACACCTTTCTGTAGGATTCTAGCCGTCGTTTTATCTTTTCTGTTTCGGTTTCAGTTTTCGGTTCGGATCTCATTGTTATTTTGAAGTGTTAGCATTGGTACGTGTGAACAATCCTTTTATTCTAGTCTTTTGTTGCCTACAGAAAAGTTGAACGAAGATAATTTCTGTTTTAGGGAGTTATGTTAATTTTTGACATGCTAATGTGAGATGAGAGGGTTGGTGCATATCTAGACAAAAGAAGTGTCTAAATTGTACGGTCGTAAATTCGCGATAAATTGTACGGCTTCAATTGACTTGCGTTTGGTGTATAGGTACTTCCGCCTAGGCGGGAGTGGCTCGTGAAAATAGCCCAGCGTAGAAATTACATTAATCACTAGTAATCAGTGTTGCCAAGAATTATGTATACTTGTTCGTGCAATCGCGCAAAAATCGGTCATTATGATTATGTTGAGATGAAACGGGGAATTATTTTCGTCCCAAATACACCTTAAAACATGGTAATATGCAACACCAAATAAGTGCGTTGAAGTGAAACTGAAACTAATTGGATTTCTTGTATTGGAATTTAATCTGATAATTGCTTCAGGCAAAATTGCCAGACTCAAAAATCTATTTTAAATGTGTATTATTTGTCATTCATTGACCAGCGAAAGAGGCGCTAGACCACTAAAAACACCAGTCTTCCACACACTGTGGGAGTTCCATAATCTTGTCGTATCCAGCCTTTATTAACAACAGGCATCTACCTCTATTGAAATAAGCTGATTGGTACTTCAAACTTAACAATGAATTTAAGGAACAGATCACCTCACATAATCCCTTTCGTTTTCGATTCTGAACAATAGAGCTCCCGATACAGAAAAGATAAAACGACAGTAAGTTCCTAAATGTAAAACCAAACAGCATTGATCACCATCGTAGTAGCTGTTTCCTTAACATGCTTAATCAATATACGTACTTCTGATTAAACGAAAGACGGAGCAAATATAGAAGAAAAAATAATATGCATAACTAATATGTAATATAAGATCCTTTGAAATAAGATAAATTGTATTATATCCCTCATTAATATATTCTCGTTCATTAATTGGTTAAACGAGTATCATGTGACCAAAAATAGTTTTGCTATTTTGCAAACTTGTTAACAAGCCGATTGATGAGGGAACGGGGTACTATTCAAAGTACTATCTCCCGGGGAAATAGTTTTACTATCTCCCTCTGAGCGCGTCCCGGAGCGCGTATGACCTCATAACCGCGTCGCAGTTCCTAGTGGTCAATGCAACTCGCCACATATGCGGGATATCAGTACCGGCTCCGGGGTATTAATGTGTAGCAATTCGTTTTGTCTTGCGAAGCATACAATTAAGCAGCACAGACATGACAGAAGTGCAGCTAAAATACGGCGGTTTAATGGCATAATCTGAGTTACATCAGGATCAGTATCTTAATATTGATGGTGAAATAACAGGGAACATGTTAACATGGTTACTCGTTTCACGGCGGTATTGTAGAGGTTGTCACACATTTTCACGGTAAGCTTTAGCCACTCAACTGTGTGCGTGCTTTGTGCATTCAATTAAAACAAAGCAAGGCCGGCGTAGCCTTGACTAGGCCTAGCCTACATTTATGCCTAGGCCTATGCCTTGTGTTTAATGAACAAAGAATATATTAATGAAGGATATAAAACAAATATTTACTGCTCTAAATTCGGGATCTGGTGGAATCTATTGGTCCCCTCGGTGAACTGGAGACCGTGAGCCTACTATTTTCCTCGACCTGGCGGTCTCGGGAAAATAGTAGGCTCACGGTCTCCAGTTCACCGAGGGGACCAATAGATTCCACCAGATCCCTCATGAGCAGTAAGTATTTGTATACTATCTACCGCGAATTTTACTTTTACATTTTTTGATATTGCGTGGGAGTATGCATAGCAAGTGAAACTAATATATATTATGGCATGTGATTAGATACAAAGTTTCTCGATACCCCCGAAATATTTTCTTTCATTTAATGTACAGATAAATGGTATTTGAATGCAATGATGAAAATACAACTGTTTAGTGATAACTTAAGGTTACGATACACGATTTAGCGACAAGTGACTCATTTCGGAATGCGATCATGAATTTTGAAGAAAAAAAAGTTCCCACAGGCTTCGAGGGGACTCGAACCAACGATTCCACGCGTCCTTGATTACCAGTCCCGGTCCCGCTCGCGTAATTTCTTTCTGTAACCATAATGGGCCGCAATGCGATAACACACAGTACAAACATGTAATTATATGCCTATGAGGCTAGATATAACACGAGTTTATTACCATTATTATTTCCTCTTACTTAATAAAATAAAAAGAAATCAATAGAATTAAAATTCTACAACGGTTTACCTGGGGTTCGAACCCACAATCTATGTACCCATAGTCTAATGCCTACACGACTGTGCTATGATTCGTTGTGCCAGAAAGGTGTTTGTTTATGAGACTTATTGATTACGGAATAAAGTGCATACACACAATATACTATTACTAGTATATTAGTACTAATAAATACGAATACAATCCTAACCCTAACCCTAATCCCTAACCCTAACCCTAACCCTAACCCTAACCCTAACCCTAACCCTAACCCTAACCCTAACCCTAACCCTTACCCTAACACTAACCCTAACCCTAACCCTAACCTTAAACTCTAAACCCTAAACCCTAAACCCTAACCCTAACCCTAACCCTAACCCCTAACCCCTAACCCTAACCCATAACCCACAACCCTTACCCTAACCCTAACCATAAGACCCTAACCCTAAGACCCTAACCCTGACAATAATGAACCTTTGCCTCGGACTATGCGGTTAGTGATATATTGCGGCCCATTATGGTTGCAGAAAGAAATTAAGCGTCCCGCTCTGCCACGGAGGCAGATGAACAGACGAGTGTAATAATAAAAGATAAATCTCACAATGCTATCTTTAGCCTTTTGTTTACATTAAAATGACCATTTTGTAAAGATAGATTGGCCGTTTTATGTATAGCACGAACATCTGGAAAAGGCCTCAAACAAATAATAAAGACACTGATACGATGATGAAATTGCATAAGTCGGGGAATATCTGCGTCGCAATGTTTTGTTTTGATTTTAGAAATTTGACCTTAAAATTTACGACGTTAAGACATTATCATTCGAAATCAACAAAAGATATTTCAGCAGTATATGGCAAGAGTGTTTTAAACATGTATGTGAAATAGCTTCAACAATGATTCGCTGCATAATGGTAAAAACAGCCTTGACCTGAAAAAGGGCGAGAGGTTCCATATTTACGGATTCAGGCTAAATTCTAAATTTGTATAAAACGTTTGGTTTTTGATCGATTACAAAAATTCATTTTTGTCATTAAAAGAAATTGTATCTGGCGTGAATTACACTACAATTTTTATTCCTAGGGCTCTTTGATTTCTTCCTAGCTTGCGTAAACGTTGGCAACCAGCTTATTTTTGTTAATTTTGGTATGCTAACCACGAATCCGCTGTCTGCCAAGCAAAATTTTGAGAACGTGACCCTCAGTTTATATATGATGACAGTATTAATGAACAATGCAATCTAAATGATTGTCGGCAAAGTTTATATCATATTTCGAATTCTGGATAAAGTGGTTCATGTATCTCTTAGGTTTTGTGACAATGCAATTAAAATGGAATGGTGTAATGGCGCAATTATTAACTTTCTTGTTTTCTATACAAATACAAGACATTCTTAGTTTGACTGCATCATGGGTGAGCAACTATTAACAATAAGAGGTTAGATACGTTTTCAACAGAACGTTACTTGTAACCGTCTAATTATTCCCAGATCAAAGTTTAATGTAAATAAAAAAAAATCAAAAGTCTCTCTATTGTTTTGTTATATATCATTTCTCTATGTCACGGAAAATTAATTCTTTACCATCGTCCTACTAAGCATCTTTTTGTAACACGGAATACGAAGGAGGATTTTGTTGCAAAAGTTAAGGTACTAGTTATTTTAATCCCTGTATATTCTAAACAAAGAATTATAGATGCATGTCTTAGCTCGGATTTATAAAGACATTATGATCCAAATTGCAAGGAAGATGCAACTTCATAAAATGAATCTTAATTATATCCTATGTAATTTAGATTTAGATTATTTACAGAAAAACTTCAGTAACGCAAGTTATAGTTACGTCTAAATACTTACGTACTTACCAGCGATACATTGTGATGTAAATGATAGTGCGTGGTTTTCTTGCAAAATGAAATGTAATTTCATGGCTCTAGAGGGGGTAGGCATAACTTTAAGCACAGATTTCTCCCCCAGCTTTTAACGTTAATTATGACTCTGTGTGTGAAAGCTAAGTCACAACCGTTTTCATTGTGATCTACTGATCGTCAGTTGCACTGCCGCATTTGCTGGTATTTATATGAATCCCTCGGTGCATCAAGATCAACATGCGGTCAGCGAGCCATTTGTAAAAGTGCCAATTTTGTAATGTATGTTTCAAATCCCCGTGCCTTTGAATATAGAGGGTTCAAAAGAGATACCCCCTAAAATTATGAAACATTTCTTTGCAGAACTTAAAATACATTTTGTTAATTTGAAAATTTCAAGTCTGTGATTAAATAGAGTGTTTCTACCCTCCTAAAGTGATCCCATTTCTAAAAAACTATAAACGATAAACACATTTACCAAAAATGATGCCTTAAGATAAAAGTTGCACTTTTCAACATCCCATGCACAAAACATGCACAACATACAGAGAACGTTCTCGATTTTATGATTCATTTAATTGTTTTGTTGTCTTTATCTTGCTGTCTCTGGCCCCTCAGTGACCCATGAAATCATAATAATGTGTTGAAATGAAAATATGACATAAATGAGGTTTACTTTAAAGTTTGTATTCAGCATTTGTTTCAAAATAATCAGGTTCACCATGGAGAAGAACGAGTTCTCCATGCATACATTTGACCAAAAGGATGTTCATTTACCTGTAATAATCACTCTTTAACTATTTAGTACTTAGCCAGCATTCTTCTTCTTGGTGATCATAAAGTTCTTGCAATGTTCTGGACGACTGATGTAATATATCCTTATTCACTTGTCCTGCGAAAATCAGCGAAGTCCAGTGTACACGTGAGTTTATAAATATCCTTGCGTATGAAATCCTTACACAAAAATGGCGTTACTTTCTCCTTACGCTGCTATGGTGCTATTTCCACCTTTCACACTATATCTTCAGGAAGCAGGACTGCGATGCAGTTGTCCCTACTTATATTGACAGCTGTGTTGCTCCTTTAACCAGACTTCAGCAAATCGGCAGAAAAATATATTTTCCTTTCTTGGAAGAAGTACGTTCTTTGACGTATTCTAGATCTTCTCCGACAACACTGTCAGACAGTAGTGCATTGACTACATATAATAATTCTGGTTTGCAATTTCCTTTCTTTGAAGGAATTGGACTGTAAGCATATTAGCTGGCTTGCCCAGATCAACACTATAAACTGTGACAATAATTGTGTTTACATTTTCTTATATATCAAGCAATGGGAAATCCCAAGTATTAATTGCCAAATGTGATCTTGGGAATTCCCAAGCCTTAATTAAATTATATAACATTAACCTTTCTCATTACATCACTTCCTTAGGGGAATTCCATTACATCATTTTCACTTTACAACCTCAAGGGGTTTCCAAATATTCCAAATAAGATATGATTCAACTTGTTTTGCTCAATTTGAGAGAGGAATTCCCCCAAAATGTCATCTCTCATGTAACTCTGTAAACAAAGATAAATCATCAAATTAAATTACTCAGGGCACATCACACCACAGTAGATTGGCTGCAGTACCCCGTGATAAATTATGTGACTAATTTTGCAATTTTGTCTCAAAAATAACTACACACTGGTAAAAAAAAGTATATTATAGGGGAAAGGAATCCAATTACTTCACTGAAATTTTAGCGATTCAAGACAAGTAGTTCATTATGTATCTTAAGAAATGAGGTACATTCTAACGGTACTTATTTTCTTATCATAAATAACGTACCGTTTGTCTTGAGTCACTGAAATGCCAGTGTAGTAACTGGAATCATTGCCCCTATAATATACATAACATTTTGTCACAAGTGTGTTATATTTTTGAGTGAAAAGCAAAAAAGGAACAACTTTATCACTTTAAGGGTGCTGATAACCAACCGCTCAATCCAACTAATCGCTGATGACCATATTATGTACTTTGACTTGTACGTCTTTATCAACAAGAGCAGGTGCTCTAGAACTGTGCAAATGTTTCAGTCTACCATTTATATGTAAAGTTTTCATATCTTACTCAGATCTATGCATCACACTGCAAACCTTATTTCTCCTAATAGAGTGATTTTACCAAAAATGTCAAAATTCATGTCAATACATTATTGTTTTATATTGAAAGATGATTGCATGATTGAGTAATATAATTTAGACTGAGATTATTTGCAGTAACATGTCAGTAAAGCAAGTCATAGTTGAAGTCTGAGGTCTAATTTACTTATCAGCGAAGCGATACATTGTGATGTAAATGATAGCGCGCGGTTTTCCGGCGAAATGAGATGTAATTTCATGGCTCTAGAGGGGGTAAGTATGACTTTAAGCACGGAGTTCTACCCCACCTTCTAACGTTTATTATATGACTCTGTGTGTGTGAGGTAGAGTTGCACGATATTCAGTTGTCGTCATATAGACAGACATGTTGCATTGATTTCGTTATCGTCAGTTTTATTGTCGCAATTACCGGCATTTTATATGAATCCATATGACCATTTGTAAAAGCGCCAGTTTCGTAAGGGGCTGTGCAATATTTATGAGCCCTGGAGGAGAGTAAAATTGGGAGGGGGAGAAATTGTTGGCTAGCCGGAAGGGGGGCAAGCAATTTTTGGCAAGCCAAGAGGGGGGTAAGCAATATTTGGCACACATTCATGGTTCGCCTTTTACATAAAACGCTCTAAAAAGGCTTAGGAAAACTGTACGGAAATTTTCGTGCTCGCTGCGCCCGCAGCATGTATCTATAGGCCATTCAAGGTTTGTAAATAATTTTGACAGGCCGAGAGGGGGGGATTCAAGCGATTTTTGGCGGGTTGAGAGGGGGCAACCGATTTTTGGCAAGCCGTTTGGAAATTTTACCCCCGTCACAGGGGTTGATGTACATAGACCGCTCAATCACTTGTTTAAAAAAGTTCAAAAAAAGATAACTAAGTCGAAGCCAACCAATTTGCATGTACTATATGAACGATAATTGTACAAGGATTACTTAGCGACTTCAAAATTTGAAGAAAAAATTCGCCTTCGGCTTAAAAATCCGGAAAAACTCCAAAATTTATGAAAATTCAGCTCAAAATCCAAGATGGCGGCCGTAAAGTGAAAATTGTCAGAAGAAGAAAACTAAATCGAAGCCAAGCCATTAACATGTCTCACATGATAGGTAATTGCATACAGATTAATTGGGGGCTTTAAAAAATGAAGAAAAAATTGGTCTTTGGTTTCAAAATGCACAAAATGGCAAAAATCCAAAATGGCGGATATACGAACAAATGATCAGGGCCAACACCTGTGCCGTGATTATTGAACCCCCGTGATTATTGAACAACCCCTAATGTATGTTTTAATTCCCTCTGCAAAACGTCGTTTAGCACAAAAAATATTTTATGCACTAACCAGTTAATAAGATTTAATACGGGATCCTGAAAGTGAAACGGGCGCGGGATAATGTCGAACTTTAGTTGTGGGTGGAAAACCTACAATGAAAGAAGACAGTAACCTGTCAAGGAATCCAATACACAATCTCTATCTTATGACAAAGGGTATGCCAAGGGTATGGCCTTATTGGCGTCTCAAATGTTCCCACATTATAATGAAATCGTTTAATATCTTGGTAGCAATGGATTTGGTTTACGAAATATGAGAATAAGGACACCGAATAAGAGACTAACACGAGACTATGCCACAGTCGATTTTTCATTAATAAAAATAATGTTATTAATCATGATGAACGCATTCAGTTGAACTCAAAACTATTCCGATGCATGATGATTTAAGTATTCAATAAATGTCATAAAAATGATATAATCAGTGACAGTAAAAGTAAAGAAAACGAATGTTATTGAATGTAACGTATCATGGCATCATTATAACGTGGGCACACTTACTAAAAAATCTGATTTTGGAATCTACCAGTTTATTGATCGCGAAAACCAAGGTGAAAAATCACTTGGGAAGCTAGCGAACAGAGGGAGTACGGTGACTAAAAAGATCAGATATGAATGTCTACCGATTGTATAGGCCTACACATTAATACAAATCAGAGTTTTGTGCATAATGTAATAGTCAAATTATGCACAATGGAAAAGTGGACCTCGGAGAAGTCTAAACCGACACAAACACGTCATTGTCGATTAGAACACAGTGCACCAAGATTCACAAGACTCTAAACATAGACCATAGACTTATTTTTAAGGGTCTATTTTCTAATTTGGTGATTTTGGAGTTAAATGTGCCATGGTATGGTAAATAAGCCTAAATGGAGTTCATTTCCTTCCGGTTTCTGTACTGTGATCACCAATTCGTAGTGCAGTTATTGTTGCCCGGAATGCATCATCTGAGACCAAAACCAAACTCTAATGTGCGCCATCTACAAAATACTTCTCAGTTAAATGCAATAAATTGACTGAGTGCGCTACTATAACAAAATAATAGGTAACAAACATTATGGCTTTGATATGGCTTTGATAACTTCAAAGATATATCGAAATGTTTCGCTGCTTTAATGATGGTTACAGCATTATATACAATTTGGTCCCACAACGTCACACTAATTCTTTAGGAATTTATCTCGAAATTTGAGAGGCATGTCTTAAGGTATTTCTAAACCACATCAATCTAGTGAAAATAAATTAAGCCTTAATAAGGACATTTTCAAAAAGAAAAAGGTACACGTAATGCGCTCACAGAGCCCTTAGCCAACTATTTTCATTGTGTGATGTTGTTATAAACATTTTGATTGATGACTTCCTCAATTTAAATTATATCACTAGAAATACCTCAAGATAAGAGATTTTTCAGTTAAATGACTGTGATATTATTACAAATAGAATCGATACACTCTAGATAAAAAAGTGTGAATTTCACAATGTTGAGTTAAAAGCGAACAGAGTAACAAAATGACTCAAATGGAACTGAATATTGATTTAAGTTTTACTCATGTTTATAGGTATATTAAATTTAATCAATATTAAATTAAATTTCCTCTTTTTGCTGCTCATTTGCCTTTTTACTCAACATTTGGCGACTTTGTATTTGCAGTGTGGCAAAGCCTTGTGACGATTTCATGTCCGAGCCTCATCCTGAATACACTTCAAGCTTTAGTCACTGCTGTTGGTATGTATTTTGTAAAAAAAAATCACCGAAGCAAAGTCATCTATTCAAAGCTAATAATTTCATTTTATTCTAATGTTACCCATCTAGTTGTTCCATTCAATGACCTTTTTACAATAAATACTAGATCAGCACATATGGAGTGACGCAGGTCAAGAACTTACAGGCACTATAAAAGACAACCACATGGGCTAATCAGTTGTCCACAGCAGCTTAGAAACAAAATAAATAAATAAATAAATAAATGTAGATATTTATATAGCGCTTTATGCCGTAAACAGCCTCAAAGCGCTTTACATTTATTCCGCCGTTATTAGAATATGTCGGAACCACGCTTGCAACCTACAATTGGCGCAGGGTTCATCAGTACAACGAATGTGACTACCCCTAACAGCTTCCCATTACACCTGGGTGGGGTGACAACAATAGTGAGGGGGTACAGCAAAGAATCATACGCGTGAAATAAGATGCTTAAAGTCATAATGTACGATCTTATAAAATGAATTTGGTTAATTTTGTTCAAACCTGATTTTTGGGCATATTTGTAATGTTTACACATGTCACAACTTGCACCTAAATGGAATCAGCCAAATTTCTTGTGTTTGTAGGTAAACAGAGCAAAGTTCGACATACAGTCATAATTCAAAGAATTTATTGTCCTCCCATAGAACTGCGTGTTAAACAGCCAAAATAAACAAGCAGTGTTTCTTTCACTTTACCTCATTATTTCAGCTTTAAATGGACAGAAACCATTCCCGATAATTATTACTAGTATTATTTCAGCATTTTGAGTATATAATGACAAATTTAAAATTTGAAGGAAATCGTACATTAAGCCTTTAAGCACTCTGCTCTTGAAGGCTGGTGCGCCGTTGTCAGTTAGGCCTCGTATCCATAGGCTGTTCCCTTGTGGCGTGTGCCCTTGTTCCGTGTTTACTTTTTTCCATGTGACCTGCCAATCATTGTATGAATAAAGGATTACGCGTGAGTGATCTTAAACTATTCTTTCTTTGGCGGCAGTTTTGAAGACAAATATTGCAGTGTGTGAGTTTCGTCATTTGAAATGCCAGCAGAGATGGATTTCTCATAAAAGTATAGAAAAGGTTCGTCCTTAGTGTCACAGCATGTATTTATGTTCACAGTATATTAACAAACCCACAGCTACGTAACGGAGAAGATTAAACTTTACTGCGGAAGATCCTTGAGGAAGTTATATATTCTCTATATACAATAATGACATTTTTGGGTAAAAATTTTGGTAAAATCACATAAAAAGAATGTTTTTCAACATAAATATCTGAAGTCATATTGAAATGTTTCACTTAATCCCATATCAGGAGTTATGCAGCGCTGTAAGCCCTACAGCTGTGCCAAATATGGTAAATTTCCTATAAAAGAATGTAGGTTCAATATTTTGCACAGTGTGTCTGGACGATGGTGATAAAGGATCCATGTGTTATGCGCTGTAAATTGCACACATGCAGCATGCAGTTTTCGTTAATTTTCAGTAATAGCAATATCACGCCAAAACGAATCAATCTATTTCCATGAAAGTCACAGAATAAGTAGAAGACATATGTGTCATTGTACTGCACTTATTAAAATGAGATACACTGTTGACTATAGATTTTTGATATTTTGTTCAAACACGGTTTCAAAAGCAGCTTAGACTAATAGTCAGAAACAAAGAGACATTGTATTCTTTCAGGTTTGGAATGATCATTAATGACTGAAAGCAGGTACTGGAAAGTATTTAATTAGCTAATTAACACTAATTAAAGCTTTTGAATAATTAATTATGTCTGTTACCGAAGCAAATTTGTATCACCTAGAAGCAAGCATCGCACCCTATATATTTTCCGGTTGGCCTTTTCAAGCTCTGTTTGATTTTTGGGTCCTCACATTGAGGACATACTCCTGCAAAGGAAATATGCACTCCATACTCATTAAAAATCATGATCATTAAAAATTTACTTGTTATACATTATATATATTCTAGTACATCCTAAATATTGACGTCAGGTTCGGATCATTGTACTCTCTGTTCTTTATGCTCTCCAGCAATGTATACTTTTATATACCTGTATTAAATTGGTACATAAAAGGGTATACCCATTCATCTCAATATTGATGCACATCCACCACCCACTACAAGTTCATAAGCTTAATTGGTCATACACAAATGTATGTCACGAAAGATGGTCCCAACTATACATATTGTGTAGGCCAGTATATACCGGGAATTTCAAGAAGTTACAGATAAAAAAAATCCATGAACTCTGGTGATATTCGACATCAAAGATCACCATACATAATTTCCGTACTTTGATACATGTTGACACACATAACATCTCAATTACTTGAAAGCTTCATCAAAGTTTGGTCAGATCCCATTAAGAATCACGATCCATTTCCATGGTTGTACATTTTAGGCACTATATGATTACCTAGGATGGTGAGAGATCGATGAATTAAGTATATGTTTAAAAACAGGAAAGCAGTGACTTTTTTTTTTAATATTGCTGTCAACATTTCATTTTTATCGACACATTGAGCCTGACAACTCAGCTATAGACTTTTCAATTACAATAAAGGATACACTGTACGTCTGTAAATGAACTTTATTAAAGTATACTACAAAGGCGTCAATCTTCAGCGAACGTTTCCAACATACTTCTTGAAACTGCAATAACCGTGGTAACTAAATGTTAAACCAGAGGAAACTATACTTGCACCTGTTTTTTGACTAGGAAATTATGTTGTGTTGAATTTCTATCGAGTCTAACTTTTAAATATCTTTTCAGGCAAAACACCTGTTTGATGTCACCTGGTTGCTTGTAGGTATCATAGTGCTACTCAATTCTTGTTACTGGTAACAGATGAATAAGGTACACGCTACGATAGGAACATAATATCATTCAGTTAACTTGATATAAAATGTTTGTCGTCACCTTGAGGTTAAGATATTATCAAGTACACTGAATGAAAGAGGCATACAATTACAAAATGACGAGACACGTGTACAAAATTGGTAGCTGTATCCGCATATGTATATATAGTTGGTATTATTACACCTCATGCATATTCATGAGAGAATGACACCAATTCATTGGTCAATCGCAACTTGACACAACCCAAGTAGATTGACCTATTCCCAGTATGACCTACCTTACTGGGCGATACTTGTTCCCCCTATTCACGATATCATCATCCTTAGAGACAAAAGTTCGCATTTCCTTTCGTAAGCGTGTTTTTCAATCTGCGAGAGTAGGACTTCGCATTTTAGATAGTATCATGGTATATTGAACGGGAATAAACCAATTTATTATAGCAACAACGAAAATGTCAGCGTCCATGGAAAGAAATCCTGTCGGAAGCAGATATTGCGAACTGTTTCTGCAAAATGATGCACTAAATACCCAATCCATAAAGCCGCGAAGCTGTGTGAGGAGAATGGAATCGCGTGTGCAGAGCCCAGAGGAGCTCTCGAATCATAAGCTTAACTTCAAGGTAGGCTAAGCAATGAGGCATGAACTTAATGAAGACAGCAGATTGGCCTAACGCCTATTTTCTTATTAAAATGTTATGAATTGGTGTCATTCTCTCAAAAAATATATGAGGTGTAATAAAACATATACTACATGGTATTTTCAGGGAAAGAGGGTTACTATTTTTTCATCGGTACTGGCTACAGGCCTACTACCCTCACCCTTCGGGTTCGGAATGGTAGGCCTGTACCCGGTAGGCCTACCTAGGGAAAAATAGTTTCCCCTATTTTCCTTCAAACCATGTAGTATTTTGTATACTACAAAACGCTCCCTATAGGAACCAAACGTGTAATTGGTGTACACATGGGTTTATTAAGTCGTGTCTGATGCGTTCCAACACAGCAGCGTTACAGTTGATAGCGTTTTGAACTCGTTGAGTAGGACGTCTGTTTCAGTCTAGAACAGTTCTCTAAAAATGTGATTATTTATGGCAGTCTTTGTTTTTGATTATCACCTTTCGACCGCTATGACCACAGTGTTAAATTGCTTTAAGTAATAGTGTAACTCTGTTGAAAATTATTTTGGTCTGCATTGGGTCCAGTCTACTTGTCTACATTGTGTCCCGTCAAGATCTTTTTGCAGTTTTGTGATGCTGAAAAGAAAGATCAAGTTATCATTAATTACTTTTTGCCGGCAAAAGATTCGGAACGCCTATTAATCTAGAAATGTACCAAAACAATCACCAATAGACAAAAAATTGTGATCTGTAGAAAAATCCGTTAAAAACCTGTAATCCAACACAGATTTTCACGGATTTTTCAACAAGTCACAGATTTTTTTCTCCTAGTGAATAAAAATGCATTTGGGTTGACAAAAATACTTTCAGTGCAAAACCTTTCCAATACCAGATGCATTGACTGGTCACGTAAAAAAATGTGTACATGCTGCAAACAGGTAACTACGATTTCTAATAAACCAATATAAAAGTGCAACACCCTGCCATCGTAGAAGTTACATATTGGATTCTTAGATGACTACACACATTTTTCATGATGCATAACCATGATAACATGCATTACGTGTAAAAATGTTTATTAAATTTGACACTTTTGATTGATCTTACTCAAAATTTTAACACGATGGCAAATCAATTTAATTGGCGCGAACTATAATATGAAAGTATACGAATGGCTAAACTGCTGAACTCATGTTAGCCTTTCACTCTTAACTGATGCGGCCCATACACAATCAATGTTATTGATTAATATTGAAGACCCTAACAGTTAGCAGCCTGCACAACCGATTCTTTTGTTTGGCAAGGCTCACTCAGTCATTTAATGAGGCAATACAAACGATCGAATTTGGTGTTGAAATGAGCTAAATTTTTAGTTACACCTTTTCGATGTAAAATTAATTTTCTCGGCCAAATGAAAAGCAATCATTTTCATTTTTTCAGTAAATGTCAGGAAAAATTGTAGTGCTTGATACTGTATTTTTTTCAAATTCTAGTGTTAAACTTAGGCGTGAAATTTAGTCATTTAGTGTAAGATTTTCGATTTTGATAGGCTTAAACTCTGTCCGCGAGCCTTTTTTTGGATCAACCTTTTAGCTTTTCAAAGTAAGATAGTTCGCTAATGAAGGATTTTTCCCAACTTTCTAACGCACATCACCGTGGGCGATATATCATAGTTTTGTCAGAATTTGCGTTTTCATTTCACTATTTTAACTGCCGGCTGACCATTTTTCAAAATCAACGAGTGAAATCTAAGGCTAATACTAGCATTGTGGATCGATATCCCTGGGTTTAATAGGAATACTGGCATGGCTACAGTGTTGCTAGAACTTCAATATAGCAAAGAAATTCCCAGGCCTATAGCGCTCCTACTGATCATGTTTAACCAGAACACTCAATTGGGGATTTGGGCTACCAAATCGCTGGTCGGGCAATTTGCTTTCAATGGAAAATTGACCTGGATAAACAACAAAGGAAATATCGACTATTTCTGTTGGTTGCTCTCGAGATAAAAGTACCGAGTTAGACATTTTCGGAGTATGAAGGGGAAAAGGGTAAAATAAAAACGGAAATTCTAACAAAACTATAATATATAGACCCACACGATGTGCTTTACAGAGGTGGGAAATATCTTTCTTTAGCAAACTATATTAGTTTGAGACGCTAAAAATGAATTCCGTAAAAAGCTCGCGTGCGAACTGAAGGCCTATAAAAATCAAAAATATCACACTAAAAGACACAATTTGATGCTTAATTTTAACACCAGGATTTGTTTAAAAAATGTATATCCAAGCACCAAGTTTTTAACTGACATTACTGAAGAAAAAAAATATTGCTTTATATTTGACCGAGAAAATTAATTTCATAGCAAAAGGTGTATCTCTGAATTGTGCTGATTTTAACATGTATCGATCGACTTTCAGCGCGACTAAGCATTTCTAAAGAATCGGTTGTCCAGGCTGCTAACTGCTAAATGCAGGAGTGGATATAAAATCTACCATTGTGCGTGTACAACTGGGTTGTAAACACTCGCCATCTATATAATTTGCTTTTTAACAATCACATCACCCACATTAGTGTCAACTTTCCTCCACTTTGGAATGCACTTTCAGTGTCCATCAGGGATCAGTTTGTTTGGCGTAAAAGTATGAGGCCATTCAAAAGCCACCTTAAAACACATTTTATTGAAATGAACTGGAGCTGGACACATAATATTGTGGCTGCAATATGTGTAATATGTTATTTATTATAAATGTGCAATATCTATGTTTTGATTTCACTTGTCACGGTGGGGGGGGGGGGGGTCACACCCCTCTGGGTGATAGTGTTCGCGCTCCTGGATCCTCCTGGCTAGCCTACCGGGACAATATTTTATAATTTAAATAAATAAATAAATAAATAAATAAATAAATAAATAAATAAATAAATAAATAAATAAATAAATAAATAAATAAATAAATAAATAAATAAATAAATACATAAATAAATAAATAAATAAATAAATAAATAAATAAATAAATAAATAAATAAATAAATAAATAAATCCTTTATATACGACAAAAACAACACAAACAAACCAAAAAAAACAGGAAAGCAGTGCCTTTTGAAAAATATGTCTGTCAATATTTCATTTTTATTGACATATTAAGTATAACATCCACATCAGGGTGAAGAGTAGTATAGAAAGGAGAAGAAATGGCACAATCTTCAACTATACATTTTCGACATACGGCTTTAAAGTACAGCAACCGTAGCAACTAAAGTTAAATTAAAGATATTTGCACCTGCTAAATGACTAGATTTGAACTTTTGTAATGTTGAATTTCTTATATTGATAACTGATTCAATATGAATAAGCTGTAACTATATCCTGCGTCCTGTTTCATGACTACAATATACAGTATATATCTTTTAGGGCAAATCAATTGCTATCACCTTGTCGCTTTAATATAAGTATTGTGGTTAAACTCAATTCAAGTTACTGGTAAAAGATGACAGATATAGTACAGATAGTGAGTCAGTAAACTTGGCAGTTGGTAGAGAAAGTTTAGATATTATTAATTACACTAAATGATATTGACTCACAAAGAGGGACGAGGCTAGACTGGATGCCTTTGACATGCGCTGTCAACGCATAATTCTTCGAGTGATATAGTCTCAACATATCTCAAATAGCTGTATACGATCCACGACCAAACAGTCCCAACTCACATCAGTTATCCTGAAGCGCCACCTACAGTGGTTTGGCCATCTGCAACGAATGGATGAACACCGCACCCCAAGAGGCTCTATCTTTGGAAGCCAACCCATGGGAAACGAAAACCTGGTCGTCCTAAGACATCATGGAGAGTTGTCATCCACAGATACATCTCAAGGCTGGACCTAGGGTGGACTGTAAAGGAGGCTGAGGACCGTAGGACTTGGAAGCATCTCTTGAGCCAGGCAGCATGTGCATGAAGCTGACTGGTAGGTAGGTAGGTAGGTAGGTAGGTATAGGTAGGTAGTTAGGTATATTGACAAATTAACAAACGACCAAGACACTTTAACATACTTTTTGAATTTTGATAATTGACCGACCGTTCTTGAAATATAAGAATGTTACGAAAACTCACCCATTTTCAAACCATTTCACGGATTCAAATATCAATCGATGATCTGTAGTGCTAATTCACTGCGCATCATCAGCGCATGAGGCGTCTATTGTCATTGATAGCTATTTGAAAATGACGCAAAATTCGTAAAATGTTTGGTTTATGAATAAAAAGCGCAAAAAATCAGTTCCCGACGATAAGTTCTTTCAGGGACACCTAGTAAATTGGGCTCAAAAAGGTCGTATCTCAAAATCCTGTACATGACAATTAACCAAAATTGCACTACTTCAATACTCTTCTCTAAACACGGGTGAGTAACCAAACAGTTGTCTAACTGACACAACAGCAAAATTCACTGACATGGAACTACTTCCTGGACCACATTCATATCTCAATAATTGGCTCCCAACACAATAAATCTGCGAGTACGTGGAATAGTGATGATGAAAGTGTGTGAAACGCACTTACTCTTTGGAAATTGTACGGATATTGTACGCATTCTCACAGGATTTTTTACTGGGTGCCAATTGTTCGCCTGTGAATATGGTCACTGTACTTCGGTTATATATATAAATGCGCTTTTATAAATACGCACGTGACCACCTCCGAGCTGCCATAACAGCTTATAGACAGTAAGTCTCGAAGTGAACTTCTACATAGCGAGTGGTCTTTCTATACATTTGAATGCAAAGGCGGAACAACATGAGACTGCTGTGCAGCAAAATTGTCTATTTTGTTCAACTTTGTGATCATATTGTAAACGTTTCCGTCGTTGAATATTTTTTCCGTCGTCAAATACTTTCAAAATGTTGTTTTTGATAACATATTACAAATTCGGAATTGCAAAATGTGTAATAATTTTTCAATTCAATTTAAATTAGATGATATTTATCTACAGAGTTCCTATCCCTTTCTGTATAGTGGTCAATGCATGAGGATTTAGTCACGTTTGCTAATCTTGGTATGTCGTGCGTATTTATAAAAGCGCATTTATAGATAAAACCGAAGCGCACTGATGGTCCAGGAAGCTGTTCCGTGTCAGTGTATTTTGCTAGTGTGTCAGTTGGACAACGGCTTGGTTACTGACATGTGTGTAAAGTAGAGTTGGACAACGGCTTGGTTACTGACATGTGTGTAGAGTAGAATATTGAAGTAATCCTGTGTGCAATTTTGGTTCATTTTAATGGACAGGGTTTTAATATATGACCTTGTGAGCCCAGTTTATATATACCAAACAAATATATATGTATACTAAAAATATTAAAGGCACGCACCATGAACTTATTAAATAAAACACAATTATTCCAAACCAAATGGTCCCAAATATTGAGCGTTGGCAAATACAGCTGTCCATATATTTTACACTGGTTCGTGTCATCATAAGTAGACAACATTACAGATTCCCAAAGTATAGGACAAATGTATATATTTCCTGAAAAATGGCATATGTAACGTGAACAAGCAAAATCCATGTTTTCGTAAAACGTTCATGCGTACGATGTGAAAACATACGTCAAAGCCTACACATCTTGTCTGAATGAGCTTTATGCGTCTGTCACACTTCGGCGGATCTGCCCTACGTACAAGAAACGGATGGAATTTTAGTAAATCCGTTGATGTTCAGACACAAGACGCCTGCAGAATTATTACAGGCTACAACGCATAGAGAAACGAACGGAAATCGGACCCCAAATCCTACCGAATCTTCTGCCGGACTGGTGATTTTGCCATATTTTTGTATACGGCGATGTACGTTGACCCAGTCCGTCTAAGTGTGACAGACGTATTACTACGGGGACATAATTTCCAGATACGACAAATCAAATCTCGCTGCTACTTACGGTTGTGTGAAACCATCGCAAATATAAGTGGTCTGGCATTTTTATTGAGTGATTGAGAGCATTGGGGCTAACTAATGTGTAAATCGACTTCAATAATATCTTAATAGCCATAAGGGAGTGAAAGCTAAACACGCCTAAAAGTGTCGTCTGGAAATGTGGTGGCTTTTAAGCCATAATGTACTATTCTTAAAATAAAGGTTGGTTATTTGTTTACCCACCCGATATTTTGGCATAGTAATGCTTAGTAATGAAATCAGAACTCGACCGGCGGTTCCTATTGTTCTAAACAATGGAAACCAGACGGAACGGGCGGAACCGGCGATCAACCGCCGTTCGGTTTCTGATTTCATCCCTTACACATTAGGGTGGAGTGAAAAAACAAAACATTTAGATATGATTTTTGTGTAGTGATAAAAACTTGCTTAGACATCAAATAAGTAACCTGGCAAAAAATTGGACAATTGAAGTATGTTCTCAGGTGGAACAATTCACCTGAAAAATAGGGATTATCTGACCGAAATTACCCAAATTTATGCATCGCGGCACGAAAGTGCATGTTGAGATGTTAATATTTTCATAAGTACACCCCCTAGACCTATGAAATTTGGTATATATGGCTACCTCACATTGATAATTCCACAAATGCAATCACAAACTGTGAAACATATACCAATTGTAAATAAGTAGTCTCCGACAATGGAAGAAAACATAGAAACACTGCCTGGACTATATATTGGGATGAGGATGTGGGTTAATACTGCCAATAGTAGAATATACTTTTTGACATTAGAAAATAGTAAAACATAATTATTTTATGTTTACAACACCAAACATCAACTAGTCTGCAGTATAGTAACGTGTATAACTAAAATAACCATGCCATCTACTGACGATGCTGGGATTTAGTGTCAAATTTCGGCATTTTTTGATCTTGATTGCAAGCGAGCACGAATGTATCCGTCCCGACTTTTGGGACCGCATACAGATGCAGCTGCTTCTGTAACTAAATTTAGTTTGATATGCCTCTCAACCGCCTGGGTGTGGCATGGATAATGAGTGAATTCCACTCTCGGAGTCTCGTCTTCCCGGATCATGGTTAACAGCGAGTCATTAATATCTAATGTTACTGGGGGTTCTGTGATTGGCGTCTTCTGTCAATCGATCATCTCTATGTATGTGGTAACTTCAAAGTTGATCACTGGCACACTGAATGATCTCACTGTATTGGTAGTCTTGTTTTAATGATGCGTCGCATGGAACTCGCGTATAGCTGGTCTTTCATCAGTGAGCATTGCTAACAGTAAGTTTTCTGAATGGCTAAAGAAAGCGTTGCGTTGAATTACAGGATCGACAACTTTTTTTCAGCTGGTCTGTGAGGTAGCGTGATTTCTGGATTGCACTGTCGAGCACCGTCCTTACACGACGGAGCATTCTTAATTTCAAACCACATGGCGGCACAGACCGTTACGATGAAGGAAACGAGCGCCTTGAGTTCATCCGATGGGTTTATTGTTGCAATATACAAACGTAATATACGATTAGCCATTGTAAACCATCTGAAATGATTTATAAGCCCAGGATTGCGAAGTGAAAGATCACCTGGACAGACACCGGTACTAACAGTACACATGTCAAACAAGTACTTTTGGTCAGTACTTAAATCGTCAGAATTGATACCCGGCGGTAGAACACAATTTAGCGGTTCAAAATCCACGATTGGAAGCTTCTCACAATTCGGAAGTGACTTTTCGATAGGACCGGAAAATCCGCGTGGACCGGTGATAGGCCCATCGAGATGTTGGAACAGATGTCTCAACGGTAACTCGTTGGCATGGAGCTGGCACACGAACCACTGTAGTGATCATGTAGGGTCACTTCGAGTAATCTAATTATGCCACCTCGTGTTTCCGTATTGACGGCTGTACCATAACAACCAACAGCTTTTATAGCATTCTTGTCAACATTTTTTTTCATCCAGGTATGCTATCAACTCTTCAGTAACAACTTTGCTTGACCCACCAGTTGGGCTAATGTGACAGAAATATGAAGATTCTGGTTCGGCAATGATTGCTATATGTTCTTCAGTTATTACTTTTCTGTGAAATTTACCGTCGGATTCTCTATTATGAGCCAGTGTCTTATCTTTTCGGCCGTCAAAATGGCCGTCAGTGATGGTGTTACTGGCCTCCATTCTTAAATGCTGTTTAAAATGTTTATTCAAATAAATTTCATATTCAGATTTTCAGACACTTTTCATTTACAATTGATACAGTACATGCTACACTGTCTGTGATTATAGCTTAGGAATGAGCAATGTAAGGTAGCCATAGTCATAGTTATGAGTTATGAGGGTGTACTTATGAATATATTAACATCTCAACATGCTCTTTCGTGCCACTCGAACCATGCACCCCGATATTGGTCCAGACAGGGTTTTCATCCATTTTCGGACACTTATCATTCAAAATCGGTACAAGCTACTCTGTCTTTGATTACAGCTTTGAAATTAGCAGTGTCAGGTAGCCATATATTCCAAATTTCATATTTCCAGGGGATGTACTTATTAAAATATTAACATCTCAACATGCGCTTTCGTGCCACGAACCATGCACCCCATTAATGGTCCAGACAGGGTTTTCATCCATTTTCGGACACTTATCATTTAAAACCTGTACAAGCTACACTGTATGTGATTACAGCTTTGGAATCTGCAGTGTCAGGTATCCTTATATACCAAATATGAACATCTCAACATGCACCTTCGTGCCGCAATGCATAAATTTGGGTAATTTCGGTCAGATAATCCCCATTTTCAGGTGAACTGTTCCACCTGAGGACATACTTCAAATTGTCCAATTTTTTGCCAGGTTACTTATTTGATGTCTAAGCAAGTTTTTATTACTACACAAAAATCATATCTAAATTTTTTGTTTTTTCACTCCACCCTATTACGCATGTCCCAACTTACACGTAATTGGAATTAACTAAATTCACCGTGTTTGTAAGACAACAGAGCATTTTTGAATTCATGCCTTGATATGGCATCAAATCCCGTAGTTAAAAACCACGTGTCACAATATAACTTTACGATAATATATAATTATTGATGTGTGTGACGTGATCTGACTTAACTCGGTCAAATGTCAAAAGACATTATTATTTTTTAAAGTTAGTATCACCCTCTCAATCTTCCGTTAAGGGAGGGGTAATGGGCAGGAACCTGGTTTGGATTCCAGAGGGAGTGTGCCTGCAAGAGACACAGCCATCAGAAAAGGAATAGCTCAGATCGCGCGCCAAATAAGTTAGCAGTTCAGAAATTTATATTTTTCCCAGCCTTGACAGAAATTAGGCAGAGCTGGGAATCGAACCCGTGACCTCGCGGTTCTGAAACTCAATGCATTACCACTAAGCCAACTAGCTATTTGCTGTGAGAGGTTTGATAGTAGTCCTTGATATTGCTGAATAGAATAAATCAATACTGATATTTATCTAATGTACGATGTTATTCAAATGTCAGTAAATAAACAAATAAATAAGTAGACATAGGACCCGTAAATAAATAAATAAATACATAATGCAGAATGCAGTTAGTATTTTAGTTACTAAATTCCAAACATTATTTTATTTATAATTTTCTGCTATACACGCAAAGGAGCTGTGCATTTAATATCCGCGCCTAATCAATAATGGGTATTTCACTACATAGTCAAACGGGTGTGTGCCCTGACGGATTATCCATTGACCAGCTTCTAAAACAATAAGTCTTTTATCTGTATGCTTTATAACCATGATAACAGATTAAGAGTCTGTAACAAGGTCGGTCATTGGCGGCTTGCTAATCGGTTCTGGCATTATACAAAGAGCAGCACCAATCACAGCACATGTTTGATAATGGGCAACCAACGTATCCATAATAGTATAGTTTAGGCGCTGACGCAAGCTTTCATGCGGGAAATAGGAACACATTCTCGCTAGTCGTACCCTTTTTCGAGATATTGATACGGCGCTAAAGGCCACGGCTTTTTCATACCACAGCGACGAACCCTATAAACAGAGGTAAGTTATCATCTTGTTACAAGGAATTCAAAGTAATTTTATCATCAATAGATCCACATAGAGGAATACGACATCTATCGTGAGCCAATCTGCATTCTGTTGCCTGCAAAAGCCGACGATCAGGTAAAAATTCTAAAAGCAGCGTGAGCAGATATTTTTCTGAATTTCATGATAATCTTAAATTGCATTGAAAACGCCAAATTGCAGACATAAAATATAAAATATTACTAAATCACCCAAGCAGATGGTAACGTAGGTATGTCGAAAAGAACTGCAATAACACTAACAAACTATGTGCCCAAAGAGTAGTCTTTGGCATGTCGCTTTTTTGAAATATCACCAAAAATATCAAATTTTGGGAAAACGCCCCAAAATTTAAAACAAACACGAAACTTCCAAAATAAATATATATTAGCACTTGGCGGCCCACTGACTACCTGCCGCTGTGATTTGGGGTAACTCGTTGCTTCCCCTCTCCAGATACCTGTACTTCATGTTCGCCCAAACATACTATTATTGCCGAAATCTTTTATGGGCATTATACTAAGTAGTATCTTCAACAAGTACTTCTAATGGGCAGTCGGCAACAGGGCACATTCAGCTAGCAAGATACAGTCATGCTAGTCTGGAACGAAAAGCCGGATATTCAAAAGCCCGCCATGTACAAATGCCTTTGCAAGTCTTAGGTCATTATTGATTGTAGCATAGACCCTGAAGACATAGTAATGATCTGCTCTCTCTAGAGCCAAGATAGTAAGTTATTGGTATTTCTAATTTAACTTTCATATTCTTTGCCAAATAATACCAAAATAATAATCTGATCAGAATCATATATTTTAGCTTTAACGATCTCAAGATTACATGCGTACAAGCCTTGGTAGGCTTAATAGCTAATTAATTGTACCATACGAATACGATATTTAATATCCATAACCGATGCGTGTGATCCAAACGTATTCTGTTATTTGCAAACAAACAAAAGGAATCCATTAATATTTCACAATTGACATCAAAGTGTTCTAATATCTCTCACAAAAAACCTACTTTTTCATTAAACAAATTGGTAAAATGGCTGGTTGCTAATGACAATAATAACTTTGCACCATTTTTTTACGGGTATTGTGTGAAATCGTCGTGGTTTGTGCTGGGCAAACCCCTCCGATTTCCCGAAATGACCTCAAAACAGATAGTCTAATTCATAACCTCATCAATACACGTGATGCATGCGATCCAATCATATTTTATTATTTGTAAAAACACGAACGTAAATGCAGGTCATTAATATCTCCCAATTGACGGCAATTATTCCAATCTCACACACAAATAACCCACGTTAGCCTATCGTTTATTAGCGCGCAAACAAGCAATATTCACCGCGAGTAACTTGTTGATCTGGCCTTAACTACGAATAAAACAGTGAACGGAGAATATATTTTCAATCGTCTTTTAAGAAAAAAATGTGTTATTTTCATTAAACAAATTTGTAGATGAATGACAATAATAACTTTGCACCATCTATTTCACGGTCACTGAACTAGTTCTTTCAGGGAGATCCTGTACTTTGTTCTGTCACCGGACTCGTTGTACCGATTCAAGTCGGATGCGCGATTTCTTAACTGGAATTACGTGACTTGTTATCACTACCAATCGTCACAAGATTAATGCATGAGCATCCGGTAGGCAATGTGCTTATGCACTTTAGAATATGTTGACATACATTACATCTGAATTATTTGGCAAATTCAATCAAACCTCGGTAAGATTCAATCAAGATCAGATTTCTTGGTTGCCAGATTGACTCACTTTATAATAACCTAAGATGGCGACACATTGAAATCGCAATCGGTAGATGTGAGATATATCTTGGGGCAAATCAGGCATAAGGGCGGAAAGGCATATCTGTCATGTTTCCATTTTTATCGACACAATGATTATGACATCTCAGCTATATTATAGTACCTTAGACAATGTACATCTATAACCGAATATAAAAAATACAATATTCGACCAGAAGAGTGCTTGCACCTGGTATATGAATATAAAATGAGAAATTATGTTATGTCGAAATTCTTTTGAATCTATTTTGAGTTGAAACAGAAATATATCTTGGATTTTTGGGTGTCGGATTTCAAATTAGTCCAGGAACACAACGATACATGTTATAAACCTAATTCTTTTTTTTAATGAAAGATAACAAGCAAACTTAAATAATGTAGGAATTAGATTTTTAATAAAATATTCCATTTTGAGGTGAGGGGAAAAACAAATCTAAAATAATAAAAAAAACATGGATATTTTGCTCTCAATAGCGCCCTGTATAATTTGATTTGATCTTTTCCTAAGAAAATGGAATGTTTAAAAAAAATTCTAACTCCTACAATTTTTAGGTTTGTTTATTATCTTTAATTTAAAAAAAGAATTAGGTTTATAACATGTTTCGTTGTGTATCTGGACTCTTTTGAAATCCGACACCAAAAAAATGCAGAAGCATATGGCTTCAAATGCTACACCGTAAGTAACAAAATCAATGATAAATGAACATTGTAGTTCCAAATGAAAAATAAAGGTGTTTGAGCGATTGTGCGATAGATCAAATGTAAACGCAATGGGTCTTTCTGTGACAACAGTCTTTTGGGTGACAATGGAGGTGAAAAAGGTGGTCTTACGAGGGGCGGTCAATAACTTGGTAGAACAAGGGACATGAAAGAGTACTAACCCAACTCTTTCTATCTCACTTTTGAACATGTTCACTGCATACTTTAATGCACCAGTCGCAATTTTCTTGAAACCCTCTATGCCAGCAAATGGAAGTCTTCCGCTTGCTATACGAGCCACTCTTCATAATGAAGGTAGGAATTAAAATTCTAAAATAGGTTTCACTATCTGGAGCCCATGTCTGGACCACAATATGGTTTCTTTAGTTAACCGGTTTAGGGTACAGGACGCCGGCCGTAATCAATAGTTCCATTCCTACCATCAACCTTCTTCCTTGCCTCAATTTTGCTCTCAAAATTGTATGATATATGCCTATGGTTGTACTTTCATTTTTAAATGATCTGTCATCATGAATCTCATAGAACAGCGATGAAGACTTTCTACTATGTTGACTGAGTGACAATCTTCTTAGGGCTGGGAGATCCGTCTTATCACCTTTATCCTAAACTAGATCAAACCTGTCTTGGTCCTCATTCTAAGTGTACAGAAGGTATGAACTTGGCTATGTCAACTGGAATCAATTTTGTGCATGAAGATTTTATGATCCCCAAAGAAGACATCATGCGCAATTGTTAATAGATTAAAGTTGATACACTCTCATATTCGTGATATGGGATTAAGTGAAACATTTCAATATGACTTCAGATATTTAGGTTGAAAAACATACTTTTTATGTGTGATTTGTACCACATTTCCCCCCAAAAATGTCATTATTACAGAGGATATAACTTCCCCAAGGATGCTCCGCAGTAAATTTTAATCTTCTCCGTTGCGTAGCTGTGGGTTTGCTAATATACTGTGGACATAAATACATGCTGTGACACTAAGGACGAACCTTCTCTATACTTTTATGAAAAAATCTATCTCTGTCGGCATTTCAAATGATGAAACTACACACCGCAATAATTCTTCAAAACTGCCGCTAAAGAAAGTATAGTTTAAGGTCACTCAAGCGTAACAAATCCTTCTTTTCATACAATGATTGATTTTTAACGTCACAAATATAGATATATAGATATCGACTATTTAGTAGAAGTATAAGAACAGGGCACAACAAATATACTGCATAACATTTTCTAAATAACGGTTAGTAAAAAACTAGGAATTCACCATTTTTACGCAATATCCTATAACTTCAGTTAGCACGTCCAATTTCTAAAATATAACATTCCTAAGAAAGCTAAATATATGTGCTCATCATACCTAAAAAAATCAACTTTCCCGGTATAAATCATTCTGGGACACCATGTATATTGCAGTAAATGATTCAGAGAACTGTATGTTAACGGTCATTAAATGTTGGTCATCAAATTAAAATAAAGACGTTATTATGTACACTAAATGACAGAGACGAAATTGCAAAACGAGACAAGTGTGCAAACGTGGGTAAAATATATTGAGTTATTAGCAATTACTTTTTACCAATGAAAGAATACCCAGGCTATAAATGTAATATTCTAAATATCCTCAGATGAAAATGCTTTTTGTTGAAATAAAAGAGAAATTAGTAAATGTTGCAAACAAGTATATACAATTTCTAATAAGCCACTGACATCGAAGACGTTACTTACTGGCTTCCTTTTTGATCAAATTACATACATTCAGCTTGATGCATAACAAGTTTTGTGAATGAAAAGTTCATTAAAGTTGACAGAATTGTATTGATTGATCTTACTCACAAATTTTGTTGACTCAAAATGATTGCATTGATATAGCACACTTCCATGTCGCATAAAATTCTTTTTAAAAGTGGTACCAGAATGTGTCTCTTTAGTATGCATCGAGGGCAATAATGATTGTGTTTATTCAGAAGACTCGGGTTTTGCACTAAATATAGAAACCTTTCAGCGAATATGAACGTGATTATAATACCCAATAATGCACGATGATTTAAGGCAAACTACAAAACAGGCTACATGCTGTAATACATTATATAAAAGGCGCAATGTATCGTTGTTTATGAATTGAACCTGCCTGAATCCAGCTACAAATATTGTTCTGACCTACCAAGCTTAGTTTTTACATACATGACCTACATTTCCTTACATAATAGATGGTGTTGATTTAACAGTAAGTTAACCGGTGGAAAAAACAAATGTTTGTCTTTAGAACTGAAAACTTTACCTGATAATTGTGTAAATAATAGTTGGTGTAAATGAATGTTGGGTAGGGTGTGCGGTGTGCGGGGAAGGGGAGGGATGCAAAATCAATTTTCGTTCACATTTGTCAATTTGTTCAAACATTATTTTAATGACACTTTTTGTCGTACCCATTTGTAATTGTGTAATAAAAAATGGTTGAGAAAATTATTTGCTCCTCCCCCCCCCCTATATCAATTTGTAAGCGCACTTTAGCAACGTCATAGTTCATTGAATGTACAACCGTATGACAAAACAGGCGAAAATAGTAACTTTTTACACAAGATTTGCAATTTAAAGAGAATTGGTCATTGCTTATTCTAGTGACGCTTGTATATGGACAATATAAGTATGCCTTTTCATTTAATGGCATAAAATTAGCAAAATATTGTACGGAACACTTGAGATTATGACTTTTAAAACTATTAAAATTTTGGTTAAAAATATGTGCTTGGATTTTCCACATTCGCCTTGATATAACATTTTTTGACCTAGTGAAGAAAAACGTTTTTAGGGGGAAGTGTTAGCTTTCGTTTGATATAAACAAATTCCGATTGGATGAAGGATACACTTGAGGTTTCGACAAAAAACAACCAAAGGGGCCCATTTTCAGCTAGAAGCTGCACAGCTCTTACATTGCTGTGCACTCAACCGTGTAGTGTAATCAAAGACTGTGCGGAGACAATGCAATGCTTGCTTGAGAGCTCTTGGACAAAATGGTGTGCTCAGGTGTATCTAGGTGGAAACTGTGCGCATGATGGTTTATAAGAGAATCGATTTTGTATAGAAACCTTGTCTACATAGGAACGTACACTATTTTCAAATCATTCCAAGTAATTGGTAGGCCATTGTATCCACTTTTAGTGTCAGTTCTTAACTTGTATCGGCAGTTGGAATTTGAGATGTAATGTGTATAATGCGTAATTAAGATGTATTATACCAAACCTACACCCCATACACACACCCCACACTAAAATAATCATTGCTATGCCCCTGCTTGCTGTGGCAATGCGATCGGTTAGGTTAAATTCGAGCATTAGAATTCCAAAAATATTAAGTTTCTATTTACAGTTCTTTCAGAGGCAGCCCGCACTTTAGAGATTCATGTAGATAACATTAAAGACTCCAAAACTAGAATACAAATTTATACATTTCCGCGAACATAGCATGTGTAACCCGAACTGTCAAAAATCCATATTTTTTGTAATAATGCTCATATGTACGCTGAGAAAACAGGCTCTGATTTGAAACCTTAAAAATCTCGTCTAGATGAGCTTTACCAGGAAACCTTTTCACTGTACGACACTCAAGCCTCTCTACCACTTATGGTTGTGTGAAACCTTCTCAAATATAAAGTGGTCTGGCATTTTTATTGAGTAATTGAGATCATCTAACCTGACTAATCAGTAAATCGACTTTATCAATATTGTACTAGTCATAAGGGGTGAAAGCCAAACACGACTAAAATGTCACCTGGACATTTTGTGGACTGAATCAATACTATCGTTTGAATTGAAATTGAATATGAACTTTGGTAAGACGCCTGGAATCTACTAATGCGGTAGTATTTTAAACAACCCAGCGCATTATGAATGAAATAATTATAACAGTAATGTTGTCAGTAATCTCGAGTCAGGCAACAGGGGTGCCGAACTTTTCCATCGCACCTGACATATGGCCTATACTAATTTTCTAAGATTATGAAAAGAAAAAAAACCCGTTTTTTCATTTCTTTACTTGCAATTTATTTTTTATACTTTCTGCTGAAACATCCTATAATAAGAGCCTTTAAACAGAAGTAAAGATAATTTAAAAGCAAAAAGGTATTACAATTTATAGATATATTCGTGTCCGTTTGTTTGGGCTTATAGAATGTGCGTCAGTATGAAATAAATCAGACAATTGAGGGCGCTGCATATGACAGCCATTAGTTTTATATATTCTTGTTACAAAGATTTGATTTGTAAATCGCCCATTTCCTAAAGGAAAAACTCATTAATGAGATGAAGAACAAGGACAATTGCTTTATGAAATCATGAAAAAAGTGAACAACAATAATAAAAATAATGTTTTAATCAAATATTTATCGCCCTCATATAATTTGGGAATAAAATAGGAATAAACAGATTAATATTTAAATGGAGATACATCTTAAACAGATATCACGCATACTACATATATTATAATACTATTCAACAAAGCGGGATACCACTCAATTAAACTTTGCTTTAATAATACCCATATCTTCACAAACTTATTTACTATCATCCTTTTACTTGCTCAGTAAACAACGTATTATTGCTGAAATGTCCCTCCATGGGCGTTAAACTAATCTTCAGAATTGAATATACCGCTACATTACTTTTAATGGATAATTAAGCAACAGGGGACATTCAGCTAGCGAGATAAAATCATGGAGCGAGGCTGGAGCATGAAACCGGATATTGTAAAATCCGCCATGTAGACACACACCTGCAAGACAGATAGATTATTCTTGGTTCAACGAGGCGATGCAAGAACATTGAAATGCGAAATAGAAAATAGGTGTTTGTATTGGAATTATTTAACAATTTATTTTTTTACTCTGAGGGATTTCAAATGTTAAGATCTTACAAGAAAAAAAATCTCTATACTATTATTGGAAAGTATTTGAATCTGAGTAGAGTTTGTATTCTTACCCATTTTAAAAAGTGCGTTACCTTAATACTCAAAGTTATAAACTTTTTTTTAATGTTTTTCAATTGGTTCGTGAACAAAGGGATGTTTGCTATGTATCAATATTTGAATGATTTTACAATTGACACATTTTTTGAAACCACCGGATGGGTACAGTGGAGTACCATGAGTTATCCCGGGGGCGGGTAGTGAGGTCACAAGCCGTTTGTCGACAATTTCACCATGCACCTATTACGCTACGTCACTGGGTAAATTATGTGCAGTATGCTAACAAGTTGCGGTATATGGGCCAGCCCCATGACAATTCCGCGTTGTTGGACAGATGTTTCAAATGGCCAAATCATATATTAAATGCTCAGAAGAGTGAGTATGTAAAATCTTTTCTGCCATGTTGCCAAATCTGTAACTCGCGCGTTCTATTCCGTTTCCATGGCAATGCCGCAACAGTCACGCTATTTAAGGATTTTTTTAATTTTTTTAAACTAGCTATTTCTGGAAAACTGAATGGAGTAGGAACTTCATATTTAGCGTGCAGAACACACGGATATTTGTGAAATATGTGAACATATCATTTGTCCATTTGAAATATATGTCCTACAAAACCGTTAAATATAGTCCTTTTGGTTGCATGACCCCTATAAGTATAAACGTATAACAATAAGCTTTTAACCGCCATTCGATTCCATGGTTTCCAAGGTAAGTATTGTAAAAAACCAAAACCAAAACAAAAAACAATCATGAATGTTCGCGTCACATCAGTTTATTTATGATTCATTTATATTATTCACATATAGATTCATAAAAAATCATTGATTTGCAATATTTGCAGGATTTCCCTTTTAACTCAAGGAAATTTAAATGCACAAGTCCGTTTGGAGGTAGCGCTGTTCTACAAAGAACGAAGTTGTTCATTAATTTTAATGGCTAGTCAAACGACAAGGGACTTCCAAAGCTTTTGCTTCGATCACAGACAGAACCACAAATCACTTTAAGTTGAAATTAATATTTGAGACGCGCAGAGAAACATGAAATGAAAGTTGAGTGTTTACAGTGCAATCATTTATTAGCTTGACATTAAAGCTTTGAAAGGGGTGAAAAGTATATTTTTTAAAACTTGGTTATAAATCGGCATCTGATTCCAAACACTGTAAAGGTCTACTTTCATCTCTGACTTTTTATATGCTTAATTTTATACCCCTGAAGACATTTTGGTCAACCAGGCTTTCCTTTGAAAACTTTTTGGTTGCCGGGAAAGAGTCGTTCGAATGATCTCTGTGACAGCCTTATCGCTTCTTAATGGCCAAAATATACCCTACAGGCAACACAGCTTCTAAGTTCCCCCTAATAAAAATATTTCACGAAATGTAAAAATGTAAAAAGATATGTATAGCCCTGTTTGTTTTACCCATGTGCACCAATTTATAGCGTCACACATCATTGCGTTCAGTCACAATGGTTAATCATGTAAGAAAAGAGGCCATTTTAAAAATTGCACCTGAGCCCATAGCAGTCAGGTTTTCTGTAATTAGAGATTCAATCATGTTTCACCGTTGTTCATCATTGTTTAACAACGATGCGTCTGCGTCGTCTGCGTGGTTTACTTCGCGAGGGCAGCTTTAGCTTTAGCTGCCCTCGCGAAGTAAACCACGCAGACGACGCAGACGCATCGTTGTTAATCGATGATGAACAACGGCGAAACATGATCAAATCCCTTTCAACAACGAAAACAAGTAAAGATCGTCTAATTCACACGATTATTCCATGAGGAATGACCAGTTTAGTCATTGCCACTAAACACAAGAAGATCGATGCTTTCCTGTTGATAGCAGCAAAAGAATTACAGAATAAACTAGAAGGCTATATATTTGTACACAAATACGGCTATACCCGCATGTTATCGGTGTACCCAAACTTACAGTCCTTATTTGCTGAGGCCTTAAAATTAAAGAAATTGTATGTGTAAAAAGTGAAAGTCCAAGTCACAAGCTTTAATTGAATATAGGTTGCACTGTCGTAGCACTTAAAATAAATATATTGTAAAAAGTTCCCAGTCCCAGGGGAGTCGTCTCTCTTATTCTCCATAGGGTGCTGTTGTCAGTCTCTCTTACAGTGAGGCTATGCAATATGATTCAGGGGAAACATTCATTCATTCATTCATTCATTCATACTCAAGCTGGCCACTGTAGCTACTTTATTTACTGAGTAACGGCCGGCCCTATGTTTTAGCGTTTGGGGCCCTGGGGCCAATATTATGTGATATATGGGGCTCATATGTGCATATAACAATGTAGTTCTCAGGTGCAAACTGTGTACCAACTCTGAGCCATAAAGCTGCTTTATATAATGAGAAACGGCCGGCCCTTTGTTTTAACATTTGGGGCCCTGGGGCCCAATATATATGACTTATGGGGCTCATGTACATATTATGTTGAAGTATGATTCTCAAGTGCTATCAGTAGACTCAAGCTGGGCTTTGTAGCTGCTTTATTTACTGAGTAACGACCGGCCCTATGTTTTAGCGTTTGGAGCCCTGGGGCCCATATTATGTGACATATGGGGATTATATATACATAATGACAATATAATACTAAAGACCTATCTGTGTACCAAATCTGAACCGTACCCTGTAGCTACTTTATTTGTTGAGAAACGGCCGCCCTTTTGTTTTAAAATTTGGGCCCCTGGGGCCCCAGCCTTGTACATCTGGGGCCAAAATGGGCAAAAAGGCACATCTACAACTTAGGGCCCATACATATGCCACATATGAGCCCTAGTGATCTTGTACTTTTAGAGCTAGGCTTGTCAATCTGTTGCACCATATTTTAACATTTGGGCCCCTGGGGCCCATAATATATAACATACAGAATGATGTGTTTGATGGAGGAGGAGGAAAAGGAGGAGGAGGAGAAGAAACCACAGGATGGGAGGATACCCTGCATGCGCTGCATGCGGGTATAAAGAGCAATATTTAGCCGCTTCCTCCAAAATAATGAAAACAACATGTAGCGCACAGAAGTTCCAGGTATGGCAAACTTCTGATGCGTATCGCGTATACGCGCTTCCATTAACTTGCGTTCACGTATACGATACTGGCAAATTGTGGATTCATCACGGATTAACAACTTGGCGCCTGTACAAAGGTATAGGAAAAGTTGTTGAACAAACACATGAATAGGCCTGGCCTGCTGAATTGTTTGAGAGTTGACTCCTATGGCAGATGCAACTTTTAACACAGTTTAAAACGGTCTCTTCTTTACATAATGAACCATTGTGACTGAACGCAATGACGTGTGACGCTATAATTTGTTCCATAGGTGTAAAACAAATAAGGCATGTATGCAACACATGTATTTTTACAAGTTTACATTTCGTCAAATATTTGTCGATTTATTTAGAAAAGTATTTAGGGGGAACTTAGAACTTGTGCTATGGGCTCAGGTGACGCTATAAATTGACCCACAGGGGAAAAACAAACAGGGCTATACATATCTTTTTACATTTTCACATTTCGTAAAATATTTTTCGACTTATTTTAAAAAGTATTAGGGGGAACTAAGAAGTTGTGTTACCTGTATATCAATGTAAACATTATACTTTTAAAATGTATGGCGCGGCGGCATAAAAAGAGCTGTTACGTATATAAAGACCGAAGACATACACCTTGTCTCGTTTGGAGGTAAACTTGTAAGGTGATATGTAAACAAAATTCATCTATTTTTGTAGGTTTCCCGATTTGAGATACAAAAAAAGTTTTCCCTAGTGCTAGAACTATATGATTGTAATCTGAACAATTTGAACTGCTTTTGCCATTTCAACTAAACCAGACATTTCTGACTGTTTTAGTTTGTTCTCTTTCCAGTCTTCCATTTTGATTTCCATTTTCTTACAATACTAGTAACCTTGGGTCCGTCAAATTGTCAACCCATATTCTTGGTCAATTCTATATTAGACAAGGTACCAGTTGACAAAAAAACTGAAACGATACGCGATTAGCCAACAACATTATCCAAACGCAAGCTTTACGATGTATAGTTGTAAACACACAACAACAATCAACAATCTTGTGCGAAAATCGTTGGGACAGATGATGTTTTATAGATCAAATTCCTGTGAATTGAACATAAGGTTGAAAATACATGATACGTTTCATAGCTCACGTTATGTACTTGCTTGCTCCCCCTCCCCCCCCTGGAAACAATATTGGAGCAGACATTGAGCGCAACCACTTTTTACTATTTTTCAGCATTCAACATTGAATAAGGGGAGCGGGGATGCGTAAAATAAACAAACTGTCCCAAGCTTTTCGCGCGGGATTGAAGATTGCAAGTTTAAGTAGCGAAATAAATCGCTACTAACCAGACATGTTGCGGTACTCCATAGGTTGCTCCTATTGAGATTGGCTAGACAGTGAGGTTAAAAGATGGACATAGGTTTAGAAGCATTTTACGTATGCAGGGGTCCTTTCTACGGCCAATAACTTGGTCAAATTAAGGGATCTAGAATGAGCGTTTATGGCGTTTCGACAGTATTTTTTGTGGGACATGAGAGCACCTCAGACGTATCGAATTGCATTCTGAATACGAAGCATGTCTTTCTGATATCAAATAATTTTCATTTTGAAATTCACGATATAATACAAATTTTATGACAAATTATTAAAATTTGATATTTTCAAATTTTTGATATATAACAGTCCTCGAAATAAATTTTATAAATCTAATGATATATTCATAAAGTGTATGTAGCTGGGAGGAAAAGCCGACGATCAATTGAAAATTTTGACCTTTCATATTGAAGATATGGATTTTTCCCAAAAAGACCTATTTTTTTTGGTGTTTTGGGAAAAAATCCATATAATCAATACGAAAGGTCAAAATTTTCAATTGATCGTCGGCTTTTCATCCCACCTACATACACTTTAAGTATAAATCATCAGATTTATAAAGTTTACTTCAAGTACTGTTAAATATCAAATATATCAATTTTTAATGATTTGCCATAAAATGTGTATTACATTGCGAATTTCAAAAAATCAAAATTATTTGATATCAGAAGGACATTCTTCGTATTCAGAATGGAATTCGATATGTCTGATGTGCTCTGATGTCCCACAATAAATACTGTCCAAACGTTCATACCCCAGCCCTTAAGTTGCTTTATTTTTAATACAATGTGACTTAAACTGTTCCTTTCATCATAAGAAATTAGCTTTGATTCTGTTTTTTACTGAGCACTTGGGTACAGGGTGTCCACCCCCTCATAAAAACATTCTGTACGATACGAGAGTTGACCTTTGACCCCATATATGGAATATTTGGATGGGATTTCTTTATGATCCTATAAAGACTGTATCATAATTCGTAACAGCATTAGCATAAATGTTTATAGAAAGAAACCTTATTTTTGCCCAAATTAACACATACCGTATTTGACTACACATTATAAATAAACTGAAACCTTTCCAGCCCGACAAAGATAGTTATAAGAGCGAGAAGAGCTAAAAAGCAGCACTTCCCATACTTTAATTCCCGTGAAAATCTAAACTATACAACAGTACCTCATTTCAGCGTCTTATTTACCTTAAAAACGACTAATTTTCAGCCAGTGAATGTAGACCATTGATTTTATGCTAATGCTGTTATGTAATCAAGTGTGTGATATAAGTTATACACGTGACGTTTGAAAGACAAAGGTAGTGTTTATGTGACCATAGAGAAATGCCATGAAATAGTCCATATAATGGGGTTACAAGTGAGGCACATGTAGCAGCCGACAACTCTCAATGCTGACCACCCCTCGTAATAGAGAGTTTGAGATAAGAACAGCATGGTTGAAGCAACTTAAACATTGGATATCATTATTACTTTTGACCAAATCCGGTGATAATTCAATACAACGAGATTTTGGACATATGTATTTTGGACACTATAGAAGGACACTATACCGCTAACTGTCTTTATATCTGCTTAAGGGATCACACCACTAATTCAAGTTCCTATTATTTTATGTGTTAAAAGGTAGAAAGTCAGATAAGGTTGGACCTGATTTTGTAGGGTGATCTCTTAGTAGCGACTTATTTCGCTTCTCAATGTATAGTGTTTGTTGTTGTGTGCACATACACAACTATTTATCGCAAGCTTGTTTTCTATTGGTCAGGAAAACCTTTTAATCGCGTATCTTGTAAAATTGACCAATCACGATTTTACTGCAAGTTACTTTGCTTTCTGTTCTATACAGCGTCACAAATCGTGCAAGTTACTTTGCTTTCTGTTCTATACAGCGTCACAAATCGTGTACAATAACATGATGGCAACAACGTCTGGAAGTTTCGCTGATTCGAGAAAAGTAGATCACTCATGTTTCAAAAAACAAGAGTATTTTTGGGAAAATCATCTCATTTTATAGACCAAGTTTCCTCAAAGGGGATATATAGGCATGTATTTCTCTCTCATCATCGTATCAAATTCAATAAACAATGTAATATTGCACACAATAATTCTACAGAGTAGACTTTATAAGTGACTTTTGACGTTAAAGGGAATTTATTTTCAGAACAGATATGAAAAGAAGAAAATTCGTCATCAATATTAGAACCTAATGTTTTATGCCGATATAGTTAAATGCCTGGGGATTAAAATCAGGCTCAGTTCCATTTACTTGCTTCCTACTCCTACATTAATGATTTTGAAGCCGCCCAGTAGAGTTACCGCTAATAAAATGATCATGATAATAACACTTAATCAATAATATTATCTGTGATGGTAGTTCTTGTCAAACAACAAAGTTTTCAAGTTCTGTTAAAAAGAGTCAGTATAGTTACTGTTTTTAATCCATTGAGGTGGTCCAAGGTAGGAGAAGCTTCTTTCACCATGAATCTTCGACAGACAGAAGGTTGCACAACACGTTCAAGATCATATGTACTCCCGCGTTGAAATGTCTTTCCGCAGAACCTATAACCGCAGAAAATGTTAAATTGTAATGATACTACAGATGGAAAACGTATCAACCTAACTGTCACTAAAATATAAACCCTTAAATCAATAATAGTCATAATTGCTGGAACCTGGAACCATAATTTATTACAAAAATAAGGAAAGAAAAAATATCCTATTTTCGGTAAATTACATAGTAAAATTCCATTGAAAAAAGTGGCGGCGCTGTTTAATGAGGCTCATTATGAAGTCAATTCCCTGTTGCTATCACAAAGTTATCATGATCGACTTGCAGTTATCCCGATTGCACTACTGGTCATCATCAAACAATTTTGATACTAACCCTATTTGGGTTCGGTTGTCATTGTATTATTTTTTCGGCCGTCCAGATTTCAAGCGAATGTCCTTTGGGCCATGAATCTCTTTTTCCCCTCAAATTATCGAACAAATCCCTCGTCATAGGTCTGTCACACTACACCGAATAGGTCTTCCGTACAAGAAACGGATGGCATTTTAGTAAATCCGTTGTTGTTCTTCAATGATCGTTTTATGTTCTTTTTATGTCCTGCAATCATCCGCCAAATGCGTTTCGTGTTAGGTGACCTTCGTTAAGTCCGTCGGCAAGTTTGTGCATGCACAAAACTTGAAACGGAGTGTACCGAATACACATGTTCGGTATTTATCCGATGTGTGTTCGTATGGTGCTGCATATTGCCGGAGTTTGTTCGCTCTCCTTTCGTTCATGTTCGTTCTTTGTTCGTTGCACTCGGTCCGTGTTCGTTGCAAATACGTTCCTGTGAGGCCTTCACCACCGGATAGCATATTATTGCATTCGGTGATGTACGTTGACCTAGACCGTCTTAGTGTCACACTACACCGGATCGGTATTCCGTATAAGAAACGGATGGTATTTTAGCAAATCCGTTAGTATGTCCTGTTATTATCCGCCAAATGCGTTTCGTGTTAGGTGATGTTTGTTTAGTCCGTCGACAATACGTTTCAAGTTTTGTGCATGCACAAAACTTGAAACAGAGTGTGCCGAATACACATGTTCGGAAGTTGTCCGATGTGTGTTCGTACTGTTCCGTATATATATCCTGGGTTTGTTCGTTATTCTTTCGTTTTTATACCGCGGGTGTTTGCAAGGTTTCGCAGGCGCTTGTGCCGGATGTAGGCCTATGGCGAACATGTGCATCGATCATGGGGGTCTCTCTGAAGGGTGTGTGACGCAATATCATATTTCCCCAGTACTTTAGTGACTGACAAGTAGAAAAAGGGGGAAAGGAGAGAAAAAAGAAAAGAAAGTGAGAAAAATTGAAGAGAGAAGAGAAGAGAAAAAGTTAAATTGCACGTAATTTAGTAGGCCTATGCATGTAAGTAGTATTGAGGGAGGGCACTTTCTGAAGGGTAGAGGACGCAATATCAAATTCCTACCAGTTTTAGTGATTGACAAGAAAGAAAAAGAAGAGAAAACATGGAAAAGGTTAAATTGTATACGTTATTGAGTAGGCCCAGGATAGTAGTACTAGTAAGCCTAAGTATAGGCCTGTGATTATTATAGACAGTGCTTAAATGTGGTTCCTTGGCCCAAAAGCCTGTGAAAAGTACTGCCGGCCAGTCCATATGCAGGGCCCGTGATATTTTGTCACCGAAGTCAGTATTTAAGACGGACTTATAGGTCTATTCCTGACTTTAACATATCAATCCATGCATGCTTTACCTGAAATACGAGTCTGAAGTAAGTGTCAGTGGATCAGTGTAACATTTTAAATTTTGCAAATTCAAATCGGGCCTTCTTTGTTTTTTGTTTAAGGCAATAATAGTGTAAAAATGATGCACTAAAAACAATTTTCCAAATTTTCCATTTTAAAACTAAATTTATACACAATAGGCCTAGGCCTAATAATGTAAATAGGCCCTACAGTCCCCATGCAAATGGCTTCAATTGAACCTTCATTTTCAAAAATGGACAAGTCTTCCTTTTTGCTTCTGCTATGGACATCCACGTGTTATTTTTAAAACAATTGTTTATATTATACAATAATGGTGAAAACTTTTTAATGGCTTCAATTAGGCTTTCGTTTCACCAATTTGCGGCTGTTTCAAACTAAAATAGTACCCAATAATAGTGCTAAAATTGATCCAAAAAATGACAAATGGCTTCAATTGGGCCTTCATTGTCCAAAGGTTTCTCACCTCTATTGCCCCCGGACGCTGGTTGCCCTGATATATCAGATTTGTAGCCCTTTTGTACTTATTAGCCAATATTTGACCATTTTCGTCAAAATTTACCCCTTAAAAGTTGTCTTTCCCCACTTTGTTCACCCTCTGAAAAAGTGCTTGCTACGTCACTGGCTCTAAGGGGTCAAAACCCTCTCAAACACCCTCTCCTCCCCACTTTTCTGATAGGGTGGACGTCCCTGTTGGTGCCACATGCGACGGATTCGCCGGTCATTTGTCGGACGTTGAACGATTGAATATAAAACGCCTGCAGGATTATTAGCGGCCACAACGCATAGAGAGACGAACGGGAATCGGACCCCAAACCCGGACGTTTGTCGGACGTTGAACGATCGGATATAAGACGCCTGCAGGATTATTAGCGGCCACAACGCATAGAGCGACGAACGGGAATCGGACCCAAAATCCCACCGAATCTTCTGCCGGACTGGTGATTTTTCCACCGAATAAAATATTTTTGTATTCGGTGATGTACGTTGATCCAGTCCGTCGTAGTGTGACAGACCTATCAATATTCAATAATCTTGCAATTTCACGGTTAGATTTTCCTTCACTATGATATGCTTCTATCATTCCCTTCTGAGTCTGATCTGATGTTAAAAGCTATAGGAAATCCCATGTAGTGAGGCTGCATGATAATAACTGTATGGAAGTTATCTCTTTTGGATCGTCGCAAATAACATAATCGCATAAAAATTACTAATCCGTTGTAATGGGATGGGGGTACCTTTGTTCCTCTAGTATCAGAATTCATAACCTTGATCATTTGTTATGCATCACATGTTTTTAAAAAAGAGTTCAAATACCCCTGTTGTTATGATGGTCGTCAAGGACTGACGTCATTATTAGCTAATTAAGCACAGCGCCGCCACTTTTCCTATGGAGATTGTGTACAGGTTTTTCATGAGATCATAAGAAAGTTTGTTTCTTCATTTTCCAGCAATGTTTCGATGTTGAAAAGTTTATTAGAACTGATTGAAGGTATTGTGGATGATATTGAAGTAAATAAATAGGTTTCGAGTTATTTGTTAAAATTCAACAATTGTTACTGCGGAAAAACATTTGAGTAGTGAGCGAGACACATAATGAGCAACACGATCTGTCAGATAGCTTGGAACAAATGGAACACATTCGTATATTATTGAAATTAGAAATTACAGGGTGAGTCAAAAAAAGTGCAATAGAGCAAAGAATCGATATTTATGCAAGAACCAAGTCAAACTTTCCCATTATTGAAATTTTTTATAAATACCACACTCAAAAGTCATCTTCTGTGAAAATATGAAGTGAATCGCGACTACCGTTTAATTTTTATAAGCCCCTTTGCTGTGATACCCAATGTCATTATTTGTCCACGAGATACCATGTATTTTGAATGAGAGCACACAATGCACGGTAAAGGCATTAGCTCTGAAACTGACATAAACTTAAAAAAGGTTGATTTTTGCGTTATTTTAATTGCTTTTTTTTCTGTTCAAACAAACTTTCTAACATTACTTTAAGTCCTTCATACCTCACTCGACTCCAAATCCAGTTTTTTAATCCCAATACGAGTCCAACTTACTGGATATTTTGTAATTCATTCAACTCAAATTTGCGCACATTATATTTCGCTTTTGAAAAAACCTGCTTACAAATTGGTATGTTTTTGATTGAGAATAAACATCTTTAAAGTAAAGGTAAAATGAAAATAACAACAAATAATGTTTCGTTTCCTTAAAAACAAACCCCAGGGCAATAACCAGGGCAAAAGACCAAGGGCAATAACACTTTGGGTGCTCCATTTAATTTTGACGCCAATTAGGTTAAGAAAATGGCAGTTGTTCCAAATCTACCTTACACAGAGTGGGCTGACATTCAAATTTTAAATGTCTCTTGGACAAACATTAAGATTGGGTATCGCTATAAAATGTGTCATAAAATCAAAACGGTAAATGCTAATTCCTTTATTTCTTCACACAAAGTTGCTGATGAATATATCATATATAAAATGTTTTCAAACCTAAAAGGTGCAACTCGGTTCTTTAATAAAAATGGATTCTTTTCTCTATTGCACTTTTTTTGACTAACCCTGTATGTATGTTATATTCAAATAAATTGTAAATGGGAGCTTTTGGTAAAATTAATTGCTTGTTGCATAATGGATAAATGGCATATCTGTTGCTCATTTGATTCACGCGTGAACTGTATTATTAATGAATTAGTAAATAAGTGCCGTTTTTCGACAATTTCCCCGTGCCTCTATGACGATACGTCACTGGATGAATTCTGTGCGTTATACTAACATATTGTATAAACTTGATAAGAAACTTTTAACGGTCATACGACCCCAAGGTTTTCAAACTATCGTGTGACATTGACAGTCATGTGGGCAGTGATCGAGATCGGCCCGGTAAAAATATATCTTCGTATACAACTAAATGCAAAAAATATTACCTATTCATGTTAATAACTGCTCATTGTAATTTTATTTACAAAATTTTATATAAAAAATCAACCATAAATGTTCGAGTTACAACAGTTTCTATAATATTCACATTTGTACATCCATATCAAAACGATGCACTTGTCGGCTGCTACATGTGTCTCATTTCACATAATAGCTAGGAATAAATACCATACTCATCTCAAGTGGACGTCACTTCAAAACATCCCCAGGTCACATAGTTTAGGAATATGTTCTCCTAAATCAAGTGACTTCGGTATGATTTGAGGTGACCTCCACTTGAGATGAGTCTGGTATTTATTCCTTACTATTATGTAAAATGAGACACATGTAGCAGCCGACAAGTACATCATTTTGATATGGAATAGACTAATATAAAAGCATTGCTTTGAACAGGATTTCCCTTTCAACTTAAGAAAATTCAATACAGAAACCAGTTCGGAGTTAGTCCTACAAGAATTAGTGTTGTTCATTAAATTTAATGGCTAGTCAAGCGATCAGGGACTTCGCAAGCTTTCGCTTCCAGCACGCTTATTTTTTTTTGCAACCATAACGGGACGCCAAAATGTTATAACCCATAGGAACACATATCAATGGGTTAGGGTTAGTGTTAGGGTTAGGGTTAGGGTTAGGGTTATGGTAAGTGTTGGGGTTAGGGTAAGTGTTATGGTTAGGGTTATGATTTTATCAAATTTTGCGTCCCGTTATGGTTGCAGCACAGACAGAACCACAAGTCACTTTAAGTTGCAATTAATATTTGAGACGTGCAGAGAAATATTAGTTGAGTGTTTACAATGTAATCATTTATTACCTTGACATTAAAGCTTTTAAAGCAGTATAACAGTTCCAAAAGTATTGCAGAAAGTGTATAAATCGTTTTGAAACGTGTCAATTGTCAAGGGATCTGATTACTAGCACTGTTAAGGTATACTTTCATCTCTGACCTTTGTTTAATTTTTATACCTCGGAAGACATGATGGTCAACCGGCTTTATTAAAAAAATGGTGGCCCTGAAAAGAGCAGTTTATGGTTACCGAGTTATCTCTGTATCACACTTATCGCATCTTAATGGCCATAATTGACCTTACTAGTTCTTTTTTCTAGATTTTTCCTATTTCTGATACAAAATCAGGTTTTTCTTAGTTCTAGATCTTCATGACTTAATAAATTACAATCTGAAGAAATCAAAATGAACGGATTATGCCATTTAAACTAAGACACAACTTTTCTGACCTCTTTAGTCTGTTCCTTTTGTGTCAAATTGTCGACACATATTCTTGATCACTACTAATTTAGACAGGTAGCAGCTGAACAAAAAACAGAAAAGATACGCGTTTGTTTTCAGCAACAGTATCCAAACACAAGCTTTACGATATATACAATTGTCATATTTCTGTAGGATAGAGATTGAGATAATATGTTACAGCATGATTGAATCAACTTCAACATTGGATGTCATTATGACTTTTGAACAAATACGGTAATGATACAATACAATGATATTTTGGACATGTGTACTTTAGACTCTATAGGAGCAAGCTATGGACTACCACTATCTGATTATCTGCTTAGTTGAAATTTCTTCCACTAATTAATGCAAATTATTTTGCTTATAACTATATAACTATTTATCGTAAAGCTCGTGTCCTCAAATTGGTCAAGAAAACCTTTAATTCTGATTGGATAATGCTGTTGACTAGTCGACTACCTTACGAAATTGACCAATCACGATTTTTAATACAAGTTACTTTTCATTCTGTGCCATACAGCATCGCAGGTCGTGTACAAAAATATGACGGCAACAACGTCTTAAGGTTAGTCTGAGCCATGGCATGTTTTTAAAATGCCTTAATCTCAGTTTTCGTAAATTCTATATTCATTAGTCTGTGTACTGAAAATATTTAGGTTTTTAATTTTTTTACCAATTTTTTATCATTTTTATTTCGCCCTTTTCCATCGTCCACATTGTCAATGACGGGAAATCTTGCCAATCTCGATCTCGTTGCTAACGAGCGCGTATTTTTGCCTCGCGCCCGACGCAAAAAGGGGTGCCCCGAGGTGCGCTTCCCTGTGCGCTTCACCCTGATTGTGTATCTCGCGCGGAGCCTCACAACAATGCATGATCGAAAACATGGCCGGCGGGAATTTCATACGGCTTGACGAACATTATTCCTCTTTTATATGTAAAATATTGCTTGGATTTTCTTAAAACATGGGCGGAAGTTGTATCTTAATTGCGAATACCAGCTGCGTGAATTGCAAGATTCAAGATTAACACATTTGAAAACATGGGTTGTTTGATTGCTGTCTACTGCCACGTTTGATACAAAAAGGCGATTTAAAACGTGTTCATTTTCGTGCATGTTTTCAATTTTTCTTTAAAGCTAGCAGATTCATTATAAAAAATAAAGGTAAGATTTGGTATTATCGTGTACAGCTCCTTTAACTCTAGGAGCCGTTTTTTTTTCATTTTGTTAAATTTTTGTCAAAAAACAAAAATATACACCAGTATTGCCTAAATTAGGCTGAAACTGTCAAATTTCAACAAAAAAAATGGGATCCTAGATTTTCATACCTAGTTTTTGAAAATCAATAAGAAAACAATTGAGTGTCCCAGTATAAAAACGGCCTATTTTCCATTTTGAAAAAAAATTGACTTTTGCAATCTTGAATTCATAGGGAAATGTATGAATTAGCTTTGCTCCAAAGCCGACATATTTTCCATGCAATTGAAAGAAAAAAAAAACCATGCCATATGCCCTCTGATACTATACTAAAGACCGGCGCGTCGGTTAGTGAACATGAGCGGTTGGTGAGTGGGGCAGACCAATAATGGGTAGACAGTTATACTGCATAGTGGTCCTACTTGTTGGTGATGGTTGGTGAATTATGTCACGATGTAGCTTGCCTAGTGATAGCGTAGCTTGCATTCGGCAAACTCTGTACTAGGAGTGATATTAATTTTTTACAGAATGGTCTAAACCAGGCAGGGATTGGCCATAACATTGTCTTTACTAGTCACTTGCTTGGGTTTATTTTACTCAGGGATCATGGATATTCTAAGGTACTGCGAGGGCTCTGATCAAGAGCTATATGAATATGTGTTTTCTTTTGCTTTTAGCAATAAGATTGGAGTGTTTACAACAACTTAGTAACTTTAGTGGCACGTAAATAGAGGGCAGTATGGCACTTTCACCTGAAAATCTAAACTTTTGCAAAAATATGCCATGAGCCGTTCTTATACTGAGACACTTAATTTTTACTAAAAAAAATCACGGTTTTGATGATTTTCTCTAAAATTGAACATGTTTAAATTAATCTGACGTCACCACTGGATTCGTAAGGTAATTTACATTGGAAATATGTATATTTTTATACACTTTAGATCAACAATTTAGAAGTTAAGAATTCCATGGTTCAGACCAATCGTAAGGGATCTGGAATGAGCGTTTTAAGCGTTTCGACAGTATTTTTTGTGGGACATGAGAGCACATCAAACATATCGAATTGCATTCTGAATACGAAGAATGTCTTTCTGATATCAAATAATTTTAATTTTTTGAAATTCACGATATAATACAAATTTTATAACAAATTATTAAAATTATTAAAAATCAAGGATTTGCAAAGAGTAGATGTGAATTTGTCAGCCAAAATTATACTCGAAAGGATTTGAGGCACGTATTTATTTTACGTCGTGAACATTGCCATCTATTCGTACTATTAGCAATAAGGAAAATGAAATCACTAGCACTTTTAATGGATAGTCAAGCAGCAATGGGACCTTCAGAACGATAACATCTTATGGCTAAAACCTTTGCTTTGGTTATATATATAACACCGGGTTATTTGCGGATGCAGCTACATAGTATTTAAGATAATATAAATTGAAATAGGAAACGGTAAGTTGAGTGTTTACATTGCAATTACGTTTTATTATGTAAAAACTCTCATCTATTCAGACTGACCAGCATGGACCCAACGGATGAAAAGTACACAGGTCTCACTAACAAATGGTACATTTAAAATCCATAAAAAATGTGACATTCAATGGGGGTTAAAAATATATACAATACGTTTTATTAACTTGACCAAGCAAATGAGAGATTTGAGGGGGCACATTCTAAGATTTTGACAATGGGGAGTAAAAACATGAATTTGATTTCTTTTACTGTAATTTACTAATGGGGAATACATACACGAGGCTACTCCCGGAGTATTCTTTGAAATTGAGTTTCAGCTAACAATCCCACGAACATTGCTGATTTTCACTGGATTTGTGACTTTTGAATAAGAAAGTCTTTGTCTATCATTTGTGCTAATTCAGCTTTTAAGTCATGGATATTATTATTTTCATACAACACTTGGGAAACAGTCATATAATTACTTCGAAGTTACGTTTATTGGTAAACAGTTTGAATTTACGATGTTATTAAGAAATATTGAGAGGGGGACTTCTTTCTTGTGATGTGTTTAGGTAAACAAAATTCATTTTATCTCCCAAGCGGTAGCCAAATGTCATGTGGTGGATTAAAGTTAATTTTTTGACATGTTTTGAGGTCACGCAAAAGGAAGGGGGTTCTAAGTGATCCATGTACACGAACAATAATGTTAAAGACCAAACTGTAAAATGGACTAAACTGTTGATTTCAAACAATGTCGGAAATATAAAAAAAATGTACTAATGATTTGATGACAAATCATCAATGAATTCTAAATCTTTAGTGTAAAATGTTAAACGTATACGATGTTCAATATTTCGTTGACATTAATTTTATGTTACAACAGAATGTGCAATATGTGACCGTACAGCACGAATGAGCCGTAAATGTCCTCAATTGTATTCCGAGTTACAGTGTAAAATGGGCATGAAGGTCGTATTCATTGGTACCTCAATTTGGTGCTACGTGTACCTCATTTAATGAGATACACGTAGCACCAAATTGAAATACCTATGAATATGACCTTCATGCCCATTTTACACTGTAACTCGGAATACAATTGAGGACATTTACGGCTCATTCGTGCTGTACGGTCACATATTAGTTTGTCTTTTAATAACTCTTTGATTGATTGAAAAAGAGGACATGATTTACCATGATAAAATCATTGACATGCAAATGTATTTAATTTTACAGCAGAATGTGAAATATCTATTTATCTTTTAATCTGTTTTAAGTGGAAAAGAGAATCATCATGATAAAACAGTAAAAACAAGTGTGTATTGTTGCGTAATCGATACATTCTTTTAATTTTACGAAGGAACTCTTGATAACCTTGATGCTATGAGTAATTTATATGTACAGCCCTCTTCCTTAGTAAAAGTGGCACAATTGTGATGTTATCCTTTCGTTGTTATCTAAACATATCCCAAGATAAAATGCAAATTGAACAGAACAAATGGCATTTGAGAGGTAAGACTGCGCCCGTTACGTTGATGTTAGCATCATGTCACAACAGTAGTTTCTAATTGACAAAGAGGGCGCTTTTCACTTGAGACATGCTGTATAATTATTTTCCAATATCCAATCACAAAGTTGCTGATCTCTACCACGTCTGCAATGAAGTGATATACACCCATCGCGGATCCACTCGTTGTTAAATGATCATCTGACGTCAGTTTGTATGATCACCGGCCTCAAAAGCAAATGGCAGTCTAATTATTTATTTAATAATCACACACACATATACGGACTACCTACTTTGTTGCAAACTCTCTGTAGCTGCATCAGCAGATAGGCGATGTCTGCGTGTTCTCTGTTGACAAGGGACAGTCTTCGGTGAACAGCCGGGGTGAACAGTTCTTTTCAGAGCCATTAGTAGGCAAGGGGTAGCCTAATCCTCATTCTTTGGCACGTTGTCCTGAAGAAGTCAGAGCTACTCCTGACGAAAGATAGACACTTCTGATCGTGTCCGACTGCAAACCCGCTAAAAAGTAATTATTATGAACTCCCGTCGAAAAAGCCTATCACACAGTTCTATCACAACAACATTGCCCACGTGAAGTAATTGTATTTCATATCTTATACCTGACATGCATTAACTCTGTACAGTCTTAACATTAAGTGTGGAATATTTTTCACGAAGTGCCGGGCTAAATATTAACTGGGTTTGTCAGGAGATGGTGTAAAATAATTGTTTGATAGAAATGTTTTTTCCATAATTTCATATTTTGGTGTTCATGCCTAACATAGCGGATTTAAGGAGGCTGAATTTGAGCTTTGTGGGGGCACAAGTTTGGACTTAAAACAATGTTATTCTGATATTATCAAATTTATAGGGATTTGAGGTGATATTTCCTAGACTTCGTCAGCAATTGACACTCGTCATTTTTTAAATACACTTGCAATATACCGATTTGTTAAAATGGGAGGAGCTTAAAATATGGCTCACCTAGGTTTCATTATGATTGAGGTATAGGACTTTTTATTTTTTCGGAGAAGAGCAGGTAAGGCAACTACTTGATTATATTTCTACATGTTCATACTACATACTCTGAAAATTTTAGAAAATTCGCACGAGTCCGGTTTTTTTAAATCACATTTTTGGTCCTAAAATGGGGGTTATAACGCCCTCAACTGGCACTCTCTCCATAGGGCTACATGTAAAGACCAGTTATAGACAAATGGCCCTAAAATAAAACAGACTCGTGCGAAATTCCTCAAATTTTGCATATGATGTAGATTTAACATCTGGAATGTAATGCAAGTGATATCGTTGCTGCTCTTCTAAATTCATTTTTAAAATGTCCGCCCCAGTAAGTTTTTGACATTTGGCCCAGGGGGTATTCAAACATTCTGAGTTCTAAAACTCCTTAAAGCACATTTTCCATCAAAAAATATTTGACACCATCTCCCGACACACACCAATAAAAAATCAATTCTGTTCCGGGAACTTTATTATCCACCCATCGTATAAACGATGAGATGCTTTCATTTTCCTAAACAGATGTAATAATAATTAACAATGTATTTAACTTTTTCTAACTGTAGAGAAAATTTCAATATCAAAGAGTTTTAAATAGGTCATTTGTGAAAACAAGGAAGTGAAGACTGGATAACAACCGGTTATGATAAGTGTGTGACGGATAGGTTATTAAAATCAGGTCGATCTCGAAAAACACTTAATGATATTGAATATCCACTTTATATTCTCGAAACCCGCAAAACGGTGAATGTGAGAAAGGGATTTATATTAAGAACAGAATATGTCATTCCTACTTGACTTGGATATGAATTCAAGGATTTAACATTATAATGTAATACACTACTCTGATTAAACATGGGCAAAATCTAAAATTATGTTGGTTTACTACATTCTAAATGCAATTCCGGTGACAATTGTTATGTCTGTGTGCCGAATTCATCCACGGAATCGTTCCAAGTTGAAGGAGAAGAAGTGATGGATAATTGCTTAAGACATAAACTTGAATAATATGTTTGCTTTAATGTAAGTGGGCATACTTTACACCCATCTGGGATTGAATGACACCAGGTTAGGGTGTATATTACTAGTTTTGACATGTTTCTAAAATCCAAGGGCATAAGTTATGTTTAATACAGTGGTACAAAGTACATCATAGTGCATCCTCAACTAGTTATACAATTATTTCCAAACATACTCCCTTCCGAGGACACCCCATCTTATGAACACTTTAAATGTTTATTACCCCATATGAATCAAAATGAGCGGCTTTAATGTGTACCTGAACTAACAGGGCGTACCCAATGGGACAACGCACCTTTAAAAGACAAAGAACTCGACAGGATAGACCCATTGCTTTATTGTTGCAATCGTGTTACAGCTTCTAATACCATGTAGTAAATATAATAATAATACTACTAATAATAATAATAATGGAGGGTTCTTAGTAGGCGCGCAATCTTCAAAAGAATTCAAGGCGCACAAACAATAAAGACAAACACGTTTCATAATGAGAATCCGGAAAAGCACGAAGAAAAAGATGAGTTTTAGGGGTTTTAAGTTGCTTTTTGAACTGAGTAAGCGAATGTGTGTTACGGAGGCTGTTTGGAAGCGAGTTCCGGGGCAGCGAAATGAAAGGAGCGTTCACCAGCCGATTTTAGATTTACACGGGGAGATTTCAATAATCTTTCAGTAGAAGATCGAAGTGATCGAGCTGGTTTGTACGTGCAGAGATTAGCAGACAAATAAGTTGGTAAAGTATCTTCAAAGTGCCGAAAAGCAAAAACAGCTAACTTATACTGAATCCGAAATTCTAATGGCAGCCAGTGAAGCTCATATATCAATCAATCTTTATTTTCATCAATCTCATACAAACATTATAGCATTATTATACAATTATTGTGTATTAATAAGATTTGATGAAGGTAGGTACATCACAAAGCCGAGGCCTGATAACGATGTACCATCTTTTAACTAACAAATAATTATAATTTAATCAAAACAACGAATATACACATAAACATAAATAAATAAACAAAGAACCCATCTTAATTTACCATAATACAATTTAAAGCAAACAAATATTTTAGCAGTAGTATAGTATCAAGTAGTATAGTGAATAACATAGAGTCAGCACAATATGAATTATAAGAACCCATCTTAATTTACCATAATACAATTTTAAGTAGGCAAATATTTTAGCAGTAGGGTAGTATCAAATAGTATAGTGAATAACATAGATTCAGCACTATATGAATTGTGACATTATTTGTTATCTTTTAGATACCTTAACATACTATTTTTGAATTCATTTACCAGTTTAGCTTCTTTAATTTCACTTGACAAACTATTCCATAGCCTAGGACCAAGTGTTAAAACATCAGTGACTTTATGGATGTCAGTTCGATAATTCTCTTTCTTTCTGGTATTATAATTGTGAATAGACTTCATGTTTATGAACAAGTAGTCAAATGAACTTGGTAATAGACCCTTATGATATTTGTACATAAATATACGGGGGTGATATGCTCATATTTATTTATTGGAACATACACTTTTATATCAGTGGCACACGCCTAACCAGCGGTGCGTTCAAAAACAATATACATATAGAAACGAATTTAAACACAATTGAATATACATGCAAAATTATAAGCTATATAAAAATAAAAGCAAAAGTAATTGCCTGTCTCAACCCAAGTTGACTTGAAATGGGTTGTAAACAGGAAAATAAAACAAAATATAAATATATTCAATTATACAGTTTAGCTAGCTATATTAAATATCAGTAACGTTCAAACTCAATTAGGATCTTGCCTTCCACGCTCTTTTTACGAAGGATTTGCAGAATTTATCAAAGGTGTGATATAAATCTTCTGCCTTACTTATATTATCAAACAATTTTACACTTCCAAGGGTCATATAATACTTTACGTCTATGTTACCAGAGATGAATAATTCCCAAATATCCATACCATTTAAATTGATTAGCTCTTTCTCAAGTTGACTGTATTCATCAGCCCTGATTGTGTTAAGTGAGTGACATGTAAAAAGGAAGTGTTTTACATCCTCGCGATCAATATTACATAATTTACAAATACCATCATTGTCTGGTGTCCATTTACAAATTTTACTGTCTAACGGGAGAGTGTTAAAGCGAATTTTGAATTTCAACGAGGCGCCATGAAAGTCAGTTGCATCTAAAAGATATGTCTCCATATATGGAGTGTCTTTAATTGCTAAATAATCAACGAGCGAAGATTTAGTTTGAGCGTCCTCTTTCCATTTGTTATTAAAGATGTTATAGATACTACATTTAATCGAATTCACCCAATGTGGATTACGAGGAGGTTTTCCGACCTTTGCGCAGGCGATGACGTCATCTAAATCACATTCGTTTAAGATATTTTGGACACTTTTTAAAAATTTGTAACGCAGCTTGTTAGGCTCGGTGTTTAAGCTCATCATCGTGTTCAAAAGCAATTTTGGCCAGCGATGAGATTCCAAATCAATAACACGAGCAAAATAGTTTACTCTGAAAGAATTCTGAATCGTGGAAATATGGACCCATCCCAAATCGCCATGTATTTGTATTGCGGGGGGGGCTTTGAGAATGTGACGCGCCATCTGAAGCTGAAGATTTTCAATCTTATCAATATCGGATTGACTACTGGGAATCCACACTGCGCTAGCATTATTAATTGATGGGAGCGCTATTGTTCTCCATAATATATCACCATAATAAACACGATTAAAATTGTCGAAATTATCTATTACAGACTTGATATATGCAATAATTCTATTGCCTTTTTTGTTACCTCTTGAACGTGACCATGATCTGAGAGATTACGAGATATGGTAGCACCTAGATACTTATAAGAGTCCACTTCTGAAATGAATTTATCGCCTAATTTCCACAACTTATTTGCATCAGTACGTTGGCCTACTATTAATACATTAGATTTGTCATAATTAAAGCTTAGTTTCCATTCATCGGCAAATGCTGCTGTTAAACTTAACATTCTGTTCAACTCGTGTTCATTGTCGGCTAATAACACTACATCGTCGGCCCAACACATACTTCCTTTTCTTCATGATTAAACGGGCCGCGCAATTTTGTATTCTTTGAAGTCTGTTAAGTTGGTCAGTGGTGATACCAATCAAGGACGAGTTACAGAAGTCAAGACGTGATGTAATAATTGAATTGACAAGACATGATGTAGCTTTATCAGACAGATAAGGCCGAATACACCCAATACGTCTTAAAGACAAAAATGATGAACGGCAAACTTCACTGATGTGACTGGACATGGATAACGTTTGATCCAATCTCACCCCAAGGTACTTAACAGACTCCTGTATTTTGATATCAGAATTCAAAATTGTGATGGAATTACTAGCAACCTGCTTAACACGCGAAGTGGTGCCCACAATCATAACCTCGGTCTTATCTGTGTTTAGCATTAGCTTATTGCTGTCCATCCAACATAAAATGTCACTGATACATTCCTGAATTACGATCTTAGTTACCTCAAACTTCTCAGGAGGACCACTTTGAAATACAACGGTATCATCGGCATACTTATGGAAAGAGCAATTGTGAAGATTGATGACATCTGAGAGGGATTGGGAATATAAAGTAAACAAAACTGGCCCCAATACAGAGCCCTGTGGAACCCCGTACAAAAGTGGGCACGGATTTGAAGTAGAACCATTAACAATGACAGATTGGAATCTTTGTGACACATATGAATGAAACCATTTAAGATCATTGCCACTGATACCGAAAGTGATTTCAAGGCGTCTAAGAAGAATTGAGTGGTCGAGCGTATGAAACGCAGCACTGAGGTCAAGGAGGGCAGCGAGTGAGACACATTTCTCATCAGACTTTTTGAGCAGGCGGTCCATGACACTCAGTACTGCGGTTTCAACACTATGACCCTTCCTATACGCAGATTGATTTATTTCCAATAGGTTATTGTCAGAAAGGTATTGCTGCAATTGACGAAGAACCACTCTTTCTAGAAGTTTTGAGATAAACGGTAGATTGGATACCGGTCAGAAGTTCTTTAAATTATTACAGTCAAGTCCATGTTTCTTAAGAATTGGAACAACAACAGCCTCTTTAAGTTTAGATGGAACAAAACCTAATAGAAGAGACTCGTTAATGATGCGAGTGATTAGAGGAACCAGGCTCTCGGCACATTGTTTGACAAGATCAGTTGGTAGTGGGTCCAGGATGCATGTTTTATTGGGCATTTCCTTCATCATAGCAACAATATCCTCTTCACAAACCTGAGAAAAATGATCAAACACTGGACCATCATCAATAGCAAAGCATGGAGGCTGGCAATGCCGAGAATCTAATTCCTCTCTTAGGCATGTTATTTTGTCAGAGAAGAATTGGCAAAACTTGTCTGGCAATTCATCTACAGGAATATTAGATGGGAGGGCACGAGATTTTGATTTGCCCAGAAGCTCATTTGACACATTGAAAAGTTGTTTGGTGGAAAAACCGACAGAGTCTATTTTACTTCCATAGTAGTCTTTCTTCGCGGCAGTAACATGCTTGATAGTGTCGTTCCTAGCATTAATATACAACTCTTCGTGAACAGACGTCTACGTCTCGCATTCCTGACTTCTGTGGTGAGCCAGGGGGCGGACGGATGGTCTATCCTTAACACTGCGAGTGGTCAACGGAGCATGCTGATCGAGTGTCTGTCGGAGGGTATCATCAAGAAGACTATCGACAGTCACGTTATTCATACTAAGGGACATTGGTTAGTGTCTTCAAAAGGGAAAAATCTCCATAAAGTTGTTCCAAAATCCTTCCTTGGCTCCACAGGGTATTAGCAATGTGACCAAGCAAATGCATTCACAATAAGTATTATTTTATTTTGAAATTGTTTCAAGCATCTATATCAGAGTGTTTGTTCATACCGTGTTGCAATCATTGGATTACCCTTTTACAATGACACCACATTTGAAACAATCAATAGTGGGTGAAACAACCATACGTAGCCACAACAGCCTGGCAACTCTTCCCCCATGCTCCTCACCAGCCTGGTCACACGTTGATGTAGCATAGCATTGCATTCTTCAAACAAGATTCGTCGCAGGTCGATGTGATTGCGCTAGCTACTCCGGCACTCACAACTTGACCAAGCTGCTCCCATAAGTGTTCAATCGAGTTGAGGTCTGGGCTGATGGCATTCCATTCTCTCTACTCCCGTATTCTGTAGGTAGTCGTGGTTGATTACCCTGGATCTGTGGGGTGTGCGCTGTCATCTTGGAGTATTGCATTAGGTCCCAGATTGCGAAGATATGGGATTGTAGCTTGCTGCACAGAATAATGGTCAATTTGGCTTATTCTGTTTGAGACGCCACTACATTCACAAGACGTGTATTCAGACGTGAAAAAGGTGCTTGTTTCAACAGTGGTGTCATTGTAAATGGGATAAGTTTCCTTTTGTTCATTGAAATGCAACCCTCTATGAACATGTCCGAAATAACTAAGATATGCTTGAAGAAACTTTCCAAACTTTTGTTGAGGAGTTTATATTCTAGCATATATTGATAACACATTTTGATTATAAACTCTGTCTGCCTATATTCATAATTAATTAATTAATTAATGTTTATTTATAATGCATTGTGTTATGTAGATGTTGGAACATGTGAGTGAATTGGTAAACTATTATGCGACAGTATCGTTTTAAAATGTGTGTTCATGGTATATACAAGTTCACTGCTCTGTATTGTTATTTCAAGATTTTCACCTTAAGTATGGATAAAACATTATCACCCCATGGATTCCAGACAGTCTATTAATTATCCAAGAGAGTACCGTCATGTCATTACTAGTAAAAAGAGTAAGAAAAGGCTGACACGCAAACCCACGATGATTTACCCATACACTGATAGAAAATAATTCCTTTGTGTAATATTGTATGTGTATTATTCTTTGACTCTGTGGAAAGTAAAAATATTAACACCCTTTACTGACTACGTAGGAGTAAGAATATACTTCACAACAATTGTGTGCATCACTTTAATGGATATAGTCAAGCAACCAGTGACCTTAGAGTGATGACATCTTATGGATCTGTAGCCAAAAACCGGCCATGTTCTAAAACGCCTTGTGTCGGTATATATTAAACCCACATTGCATTTGCGGCGATACAACCCTCATGAAGTCAAATACATATATATAAAAAAAGATATTGAGCGTTCACATTATAATACGTTCAGTCATGTTTTTTCGATAACTTGACATACAGCCTGTCTCAAAAAAAGTTGTGCAAGTGAAAGCGTCCTCTTTGGCAATTAGAAAATACCGCAGTGACATGCTGCTTATATCAACGTTAAGGGTGTATTCTTAACTCTCAAATGCCGTTTGCTTGTTTTTTGTGTATGTCTGCATTACCCGTCCTGGAGGTGACCGAGTTGAATTTTGCATGATACGGGAGGGTGGAGCTAAGCTCAAAACATCATGTCACGTAGAACCTTGACGATTTGAGCCTACGTCATGTCTAACCAAATACTGCCTAATTATCATACAAAATATGGGCAGACTTGGTTCGAAAATGACACTTTATGAAGAGATAATTCTGTTTGACATATTACCGCAGCTGCATTCTTAAAGTACAGCCTTGAACAAAGTATAGTCCAGAAAATGATATAACCAAAAAAATGGTGGATTTTGCTCCCAGTAGATTGATGCAAAACTTACTATAAACCGTGCTCTAGTGCAAACGTTTTGCTTTCAAAGTACTTCACAATTTTTGTGTGTTGTTGTTGAGATATATAATTTTGTGTGTAAAATCAGGGGGGGGGGGGATTGACTGAAGTTTCACGTTGTCATTGGTTTTAGACGTAAACACGAAAATATCTCAAATAATTCCAAAAGTGTATGCATGTTATCAAGCACTATTTTATCAGTCTAAATCCGCTGAGGTTCGACAGTGAACCTCATTGTAAGTACTGTTTTTTGAATTTTTTGTATGAATGACGCACGATATGTTATGATATACAGGGTGTCCCAGAAAAAATTACCTTGTGAATAAAATTGAACGTAAGTCGAGCAATAGACATCAGAATCAAAAAATTCAAAATGTAGCGCATAGCCTATTTTGTTGTACATTATATACGAACATTTTATTTGATTCGGTTGACTGGTTCCGGAGAAATTAACGATTGCATAATGCGTGCTCAATGCGGTTCATTAAGTTTGATCATCAGGCGCTTTTTCATACTCGCTCACCGCTTCCTAAAGTTTGTGTATCTCATTAAATTTAGTCCACATTATCTATTAAAATCCGACGGTGTTATGTCATTCTTGCTTTCACTGAAGATGAATAACAGTTTGTCCGAGAAAACTTTGATTTCTGCAATTTGAAGCTCTCCAACTTTAATTCTTAAGGATGTGCAAATATACTTTACAAAGAACATTTGAGCCAAGAATGACAATGATCAAGTGCTTACAGCTTTACGTGTGATTTTTGATACCACGCAATATTAATGTTGAAGTTTTAAAAGATTTTAACTTTGCATTACAATTTCTTGGAAATATTCCGAAAACATTAATGTGTGTGAGAAATTTTTAAGCTAGCTGGAATTCTTTATGTAGTAATTCTTTATGCAACATTTATATCAACATTAACGAAAAAGATATTTACAAATACCGAGCGTCATCTTATATGCAAGCTTTCATTTTAAATATCGTGCAGGTTTTCAAATTTGAACAAAACCTAATTAAACAGGTTGTTTAAAAAGAACTAAAAGGATTTCATAGAACAAACTATATATGAAGCCCATTGACAGTTTAACCACTAGTGCGCATTGTTTTGAATGATCTTTCTTTCAAACTTGGAATGAAGTGGATTGACACATGCATTATGTAATGGCTCATTTTTTTCGCGATTAGTCAACCGATTCCAGTAAAATTGGTGTGTAAGATGCAGAACAAGATGGGCTACCCGCTGATGTTTAGATTTTTGGATTCGGATGGTTTTTTTTTTACTTACGTCCAAATTTATTTGCCCGGTATTTTTTTCTGGGACACCCTGTATACTAAAAATTTCCACCCACGTGCAGCAATTTATGTGTGGTGTAACGATAACAGCTTCGCCTGCCACGCAATTTTTTTTCTTCACATTCATTTTGAATCCAAAATTATTTATTTTCATGTGAAAATGTATACATTGCACTGGGAAATATATTTTGTGCATTTTTTTTTTTCTGTAACGGGCCAATAGAGCAAAAAACGCACCTCGGCTCGGGGAAAATAATTGCGTTTACGCTATTAGCTGTTGCCACATTGAATAATGTCGGCCACCATCGTCTTTGTAAAATTGTACTTTATCGATAATGCTGGTGTTGATAATGCATAGTGATGGTGCTCATAATAGATAAAAAACAAACAAAAAAACAAAAAAACCTAAAAAACATTTTTGAATATTTCATCCACTTTCTGTTAGGTTTTGTCAATATTTGAAAAAAGAGTTTATTTTGGTAACATTTTAATAGCAAATGCCAAAAGTGGAACAAATGAATTTGTACGACTTCAGTCATGTAAAGCAACATATCTCACCGATGATACCACCGAATTGGATTTTTAAAAAATATTATAAAACTGCATAACTGAATAACTGAATTAAGGGTGGATGCGGTATTGTTGGTCCAAAATATCTATTTTCATTATCTAAATCAATATATTATTGAAAAATTACACTTTGATGCTTTGCAAAAGTTCATTCTGCAAATCATATACTTTGAAACCTTGCTTGATTTATTGTTGTTAATGAGTTATGTACGTTTTACAAAGATGTTGTTGCTCCAGCCCTCTTTACAACATAACTCAAGAACCACAGTTCCTACAATAGTATATCTGTGAAATTTGAATCCTTCCACACACTTGCTATCAATTTTTGCCCAAATCCCACTCTCATTTGCAAGATGCTGTGAACCACTAAATCACAAGAGTTTAATACATTTGCTAACCTTAATGACAGTTGCACTAATTTACAACGGTGAATGAGCCGGTTCAGGCAACTCAGACTAACGTCGGCAAATACGAAACTGAGATAATAACCAGAAGTAGGTAAGGGTTATAGTTAGTTGAACTAAGAACATTTAAAAATGTTGTAACTTTGTATCCAAGTCATTTTTAACCACTGTGTTTGAACTAATAAAAAGGGAAAATTTTACTTCATATAAACCTGATAATATCTCAATTCTGAAAAAAATATGACTTTAGTGAACTGGATCGGGTTTAGGAGAAATTAGCTGTTTGGGTTGCATCATGTTTTTTATTTTTTTATTATGGTAATTTTAATCACCATATTTAAAATATTCAAAAGTATATTATGTTTTTGTTTTTTATTTTTCTTAATTATTTTTTTTTTCCATTGCCATCCAGGTGACGGGATTATGGTCAGAAATGATGTGATTGTTTATTCACGTATAATAATTTGAGTTTGCTTTTTCCCAAAAAACAAACATATCATCATTAACTATTCATTTACTATAATGTAGAGTACATTTGAAGTGTTTTTAAATAGGTCGTTTGTGAAAACAGGACGACGAAGAGGATGACAAAAAGGGTTAAGAAATGATTATGATATATGCGCGATGAAGAGATTATTCCAAAAACAGGTCCATCTCGAAAAACACTCAATGATATCGAATTCCACTTTCGTATTTTCTAACCCTACAAAACGGATACCAGAGTGATGAAGGGTTATATAAAAGATTAAAATATTCTACTACCTGACTTGAATATGAAATCAAGGATTTAATGCACTGCACTACTCTGGTAAAACATGGACAAGTTTGATGGCATTAGTTTATACAAACATCATGGCTTGCTTCATTTTAAATGCATTTACGTTGGCAAATTGATATGTTTGTCAGCCGATTTCATCCAGGGAGGTGGTCCATGTCCAAGGTAGGATGATTATCAATTGGTAAAGACATGCCTACTTGAATTAAGTTATATAATTTTCTCAAGCGCTTAAGGGCTCGGTCGCCCATCCTTGCACAGTATTTTTGAGGGACCTCCTGAGAGCACATTATGCATACCAAATTTTATTCTAAATATGAGGAATGTTTTTCCTAATAATATGGATGTATTGAGGGAAGAAAACAACAATCTTATTGGAAGGTCAGACAGATAGGCCAGCTTTACAAATATAAAGTCTATGTTTGTCTTTCTTCTCAGTAGTATTTGTCGGGAATGATCAAAACAACCGGCTTTTTTACGTTTTCCTTACTCCGTTTTTTAAGATTGTGAGTGATCATTCTAAGAAGTGTTTGGTCAGCTGGAGAAATGCGCAATGATCAATACTGCCACGGCTCAATCAGTGGATCAGAGTAACCACATCCATTATCTATATTAAACATGTGTAACGTGACGCCTCCACAGCCTATATAATATTGATATTGTCACTGTCTTGATACTGCTGAGCAATCGGAAAGGGTTACTAGCTCTTGTCAGTCCTGTCCAAATGTAAGGCAGGTAATGTTTCAATGAAGTTGTTTTAGAGAAAGTATGTAGCAGAGCGAACGGTTTTTATTCCGAGGAGTCCCATGCTGTACTACAAAACTTCATACACCCGAAAGGTATTTGACCCGAAGGGTTATTTATTTTGTCCGAAAGATATCTAGTTGTTTTAAGGCAATAATCCTTTGGTAAACCTGATGAAGATTATAATCTTTGGCCATGGTTGTTTGATTACATGTAAACTGTAGTCTTTTTAAAGTAAAGTTGAACAATGATGGCGTTATTTATCGTAAATCTTGTTTGCATCTTTACCAGGTGTAGTAGCAAAAACAGACAGGACTGTCAGCAAGTAAATCTTTATAGGGACACCGGTAAAATCCCCGATCTGTTTTGCTATTTATGTTAAGATAATATTTATTATTATTATTATTATTATTATTATTAGTATTATTATTATTATTATTATTATTATTATTATTATTATTAGTATTATTATTATTATTATTATTATTATTATTATTATTATTATTACTACACATTTATAAAGCGCATAAACGTAAAAAAACTATTATGGACTAGTGTAACACGATTTTATAGAACCAAAAAGAAAAGATCGAGGTCTGCGCGGTATCAAATACGATATTAAACAGTAGCATAAACGGCAGCAATAGAAATATTACTAAATACCTACTTTGGTGCGAGTACACCAGCTGTAAACACTTATTTAAATAAAGACAGTGGCGTCTGCAAACCTAAAGGTATACAAATTGGAGCTTATGTTGTCATGTTATTATCTTACAAGTAGAGTCACGTTCAACACGCAATCATGGTCATATCTATAATAAGATGAAAGCTTTAACGTAATCACCGTACTGTACTATAATAAATATTTCCATTACTTTCATTCCTGTGCTTTCATTGCTACACATAGAAGCCCGTCAAATAACATTAACTAACGATATAGATCATCCTTCCTGGACGCACGTCCATACATAGCTCTACGTCATTTTCGTGAGTTTCTCAATTTAAAGCCAGCATCCTGACAATACAGGTTCATTGTGGTTATTATTATTTTTTGACAGGTTTAGATCCCAACGGAAATCATTTGCTGTCCGTTTGTCACAACAGTTAAGGTCATCTACCTTGTCGTAATCCAGGTTTACAGAAAGTAACGCTTGTCGTATTTGTCATATGTTGAGAGTTGGTAACAATATGTATCACATCGTCAACACCAGGTCAATAGTATGTGTACAGAAGGAAACAAACAATAGAAATACGTCCTGTAGCGTATCACGTGGAAAAAGAAAGACATGTAGCAGCGTTAAACTATTTCCGGTATTTTTTCCTAGCTATAGGAATAATGGAAAAATACTAAATGTATGGAAAGTAGGGTGAATCTGAAAAAGACGGAATTTAGATTTTTTTCACTGGGCTACCTTCTCATTTGGTGCATTATGGTTGAAAAACATCGCATGAAAAAAAATATACGTTTTGAACAAATTTTAGAGGTCCCTACCGAAATTTTGTGTGTGAAGTCAGTGTGATTTTTGAGGTGAATCTTTTTCTCTTTGTTTTCACTTTCAAAAAGTCAGATGGATGCCAAAACACTGTCACAAATTTTTGACATGGCAATTTTTTATAATCATGGATATCTGTAAAAAAGACCGTTCACTGAAGACTGCCCCTTGTCTACAGAAAACAAGCAGAGAGCGCCACATACTCACTGGCTGTTGAATATATTACATTAATTTTGGGATATTTTTATCCCGAATATTCTTTCACAATTATGATACAAATTTCAATAACTCTCTGATGACACAAGTTTTAAGGAAATATTTTAGATAAACATTACTTTCTAGTACTTTGTTGAAAATAGTTAAAATCATCATTTACTTTATGTGCAAAATTAAAATTTTCGTGCAATGTTTTTAACCATAATGTACCAAATGAGAGGGTAGCCAATTAAAAATCTAAAGTTCGGTGTTTTTTCAGATACCCCCTAATGGAAAGGGTGGTGCATATTCTTTTGATATGTCAATGTGTGGTTATTTCTCAAACTCTTGAATTTATCCAGTTATTTGTGGTCAATGTAAAAACCTATTGTTGGACTTACAGTTGAATATATGTGTTGAAAGAATATGGTGATCTCTTGTCCTTGGATATAACTTCCAGAAAACAAAAACTGACAAAAAATATCAAATTGTGTAATGTTAAGGAAGGTAATGAGTATGCGCAGATCGTAAAAATTAATCATTTCAGCTTATGAACGGGAACGCCGCATTCGTAGTGGAAAAGATACGTATCTTTTTATCGTACATGTGGTCTATCTCGCTTAAGGCTTAAATAAAAGATTGATCACACCTAGAGGCTAACACTTAAATAAGAATGACATCCGGAAGAGTAAACGAAAAAGAACCTAAAAGATAAAAAGAACCTTAGTATCATCGGTATTATTGAAAGAATCATTATTAAGATAGAATATGCACCCAACTACATGATTATCAGACGTTGGTAACCCTTCAGCTACTTTTTACACCGAAATAGCTTAATGTTTCCTGAGCTTTTTTGTTTAAAGTGTATCATTACTTGTTTTACTTAATGACATGAACGTCTCATGTACGATGAGCATTGGAATATCAACTACTCGATCAGGAATAATATGAATCACGACCCAACTCTTGCCGTTTTAACCCTTATAACATATATTATGATATTGAATCCAGTTACGCATTTAATATTAGAACAGCTGATTTTCGACCGGAAAGTACAGTAAACTGATTTTCATTTAGAGGTGTGAAATCATTATTATCATCCTTGATTTTGTGAGATAAAAGACACGGTTGTAAGGTCATTACTTCAATAAGGTGATGTTTTTTGCGAGGGTGTGATGTTGGACGTGCATACAAACCAAAACGCGTATGTTTCTGTATCACAATATTCATCATGGAAAATAAATGGAACATTATGCATTAACATTATAAAGTCAGCATTTCCTCATAAAAGAGTTACAAGATTGATGCAGATGAAAACTATTATGTACAAATATATATTTACCAACAAAAATATATATATATATATATATATATCCACTAGCTTGTGTCGTCATGTCAAATGAACGTTTGGAGAATTTTTAGCTGCAAAATGATGCCAAAATGTGTAAAACCAAATCGGGATGATCAAAAATTCAGAATTGCATGACATTTGGTGGGATTCGGAAAGTTGCAGCGCCTTAGGAAATTGTAGTTGCTTGTCCTCGTCTTTTTTTTGAAAAAAAAATCTTTATTAGAAAATCCGCACCCCCTACGATTAAAACTCTGGCATCGGGCCTGCATAATAGCAATGCGTATGTATTGAACTCGGCCTGATACTGTGCTAGATTGCCTTAGCTGAGAACATTGTTTGCCTGGATTTTTTCTCATATTACATTTTTAAAGACAATATCGGTTTCAACCTTATCAGAAAAGAGGAAGGGATGAGACACATATTACGTGACATCGACTACTAAAATCGATCACGTTCACTTTGTGTCTAAACGTGTTTTGCATTAATGTTCTCTTTACTATCGAGGATATGTAATCTGTTTTAGGTTGAAATATGTAGGAAAAACGTGTCGTTATATAAGATGCACACAAATAAAATTGAGATAAAATCAAAGTGATGTGTTCGAAAGACTGCACAGGACATGCATGAAAACGAAATGATATCAATCAAACAGAGAAACTTCGCTGTCTTGTTCATAGTTATAAACGGCCAAAACACGCATTTGTTGATCTATATCCGTACTGTGTTGCTATGTATATAGAAAGTGTTGAATTGTGCTTAGTCAGGTTAAAATAGCCATTTCCTGTCAAATTTAGGAGAAAAATCTCATGTTCATATTTTTTTTTACTGAAATCAAGTTTGTCTAACATTACGACGTCATATTGACACCTTGTTATGTTTGATGAATGAAATGAGTTTAAGGTTGCTATTTATAGTAGATGTTGCTTACCATCTATGCGAACTCACAAAGTCTTATCTGTCTATGCTAGATAGAAAGACTGATATTTTTGTCAAAAAATGGCTTGGGATACCCAAAAATGGTTCCAACATAGCGCTGGTCCATATGAACGAGGGGCTTGATATCCCCAGGGTATCTGATATTTACTATACATCGCACTGCCTAGCGTATAGCAGAACCCGATGTCTGGGTGACTCCACAACCAACAAAGTTCTTGATCTGAAACTGCAAAGAGAAGCTATTTGGAAAAAAAAATCTTCCACCGTCGCTTTATGTGATCAGATCCATCAAAGATCTACTGATGGCGATCAGCTTCACCTTTGGAGAATAACAAAACCCAAGATCAAAAGTACTCTGAAAGAGGACACCAGTATTTACTGGAAGTCGGTTGTGGAGCCACTCGTGACTCAGGGGGATACAGCTAAACTTTTAAACGAATGTAATACAAATCTTACTTGGAAATCTATTATGTACAGTCTTCCGGAGAGCGTGCTAAAATTTGCTATCAATGCTGCCATTGACAGCCTTCCCACCTTCACAAATCTCTATAAATGGGGGAAACAACTGAACGGGAACTGTCCCCTCTGTGCATGTAAGGGTACCCTTCTTCATATCTTGAACAACTGCAACCATATGCTTGATCGGTACCTCTGGCGTCATAACAACATCATCCGCATCATAATTACCGCTCTGGAGAACAGCCAACTTTTTCTCAATAAACGTGTTCTCATCACGGCGGACATTGAAGGGTAGCTTACTGCAGGGGGGACGGTTCGCCCTGACGTCATACCCACAGTTCAAAAACCCGATATTGTGTTAACGTTTCCGGAGGAGAAAAAAATCATTCTGTTAGAACTCACCGTGCCTTTTGAAACGAACATCGAAAAGTCTCACAAGCTTAAGGTTGACATATATGCTTCCCTGGTAGGCGACATTACTGACACTGGCTACAATTGCAGTTACATTCCATTCGAGGTTGGTTCAAGAGGTCTAATTACAAAATCGAACAAGACTCGTCTTAACCGCCTCCTGCATGTAGCCAAGTCGCACATCAAATACAAAGATCTGAGGAATGACATCTCCAAAATTGCTCTCACGTCTTCTTTTTTCCATCTTTCAGGCAAGACATGAAAAAGAGTGGAATGTCAATATCCTCAGATAGCCTACCAGGGTGGCGTATCTGTCGCCTGATGCTCAATGTCATTTTTTTTTTTTAAACATTTTTTATATAATATTGGGTGTTTTAAAATTGTGTATGTGTAATTTGTATTTCGTTCACGCCATGCCTGGTGGTCAGTAAAGGCCCCAGTTGTCTTGGATGTTTGTTGGTTTCTTTATTCTTTTAAATTTGTATGTTTAAATTGCTTGAATAAAGATGATGGAATAATAATTTTGGTATGGTCACTAGGTTGAAGAGACTCATAGCTATACATTTGTACCAAATAGAACACATGAAGTTTATAGTAGATACTGGGGCCCATTGCAGTATCAATAAAAGCATACAAACAACCCCCGTACGTCGCCTAAACACTGCAAGTCGGACTCCAATATAAGGGCCCGGCAAAGTACCACGCCAACAATGTGGAGCAATCTTCCGATTTCAATTATTTCTAGAATTACACAAGCAGTGTTCAAAACACAGTTGATAATTATGACAGGAAATCTCAGCAGTAATTCAATTACCGCCTTCGTGTTGATTTAGGAGTAAGCAGATTAAAGCAATACACTTTGGCTTTGTCAGGTGTAGGTGTTTCATACATGAATAAAGCCCTACCCACAGGGTTCAGCGCAGTGGTGATTTGGGCAATAACGAACTACTTCTAAAGCTAAAATAGAAAACTCGGCCTACTGATTACATTTACTTATAGCATGGCTATAAAAGTGGAGCTATTTTAGTCTTGTAACAAATATTGCAAGATATATACTTTATACTCGCTTGTTGGGTTGAAATAGTAATTTTCTATCATATCTAGGAGAAAATTCGATAAAAATAGCATGTTCATAAAATATTCAGCCGATCAATTTGCCTACATATTTGTAAATTTTCAACTTTGCGAGGCACGCTCATATTATGACGTCATAGCGACTTTATGTGGGGAGTTATTATTATTTTTACTATTATTATTATTAATGGCACATTTCTAGCCTAGATCAGTGGATGAAGTAATAGGATGGAATCGTGGATATATCACATTATTGGTCAAACACCACTTGGATAAAAATCCCTATTACCTGCGTACTCCACATTATTATACAAGCAGGTTATATTTCCCTTATTACCTGCGTAGTCTTAACACGCGCGCGTTTGGGTAGCATATCTCGCGCGATATCCTAAGACTTGCATACTTCACGCGTGGCATGTCTGCACTGTTAACAAGTAAGGAAGAACCTATAGCCTACTTTCATGGCTATAGCCTACTTTCAGTAAACTTAGCAAACCAAATTCCTTCAGCAAAGTTTACGAACAAGCCTGCAGAAATTAAAATTATGTTCACTAAATGATAAAATCATTATCCCTTGCTTGTTCTCACAAAATATCTACGGTCTGGTGCCATATTCCATTCAGCTTCATGAAAATCGGTACCAGACCGTAGATATTTTCCCGTATTTCGTGAACAAACAGGGGTAACTAATAATACACCATGCTTCATCCTCTAACTTGGTATTATTTCTCCAGGGGAGATTTACGCTCGGCAAGTGATACTATACGGGTCTGGTTGAGCACAAAGTCACTTTCCACTGTCGATCGAAAAAGTTCTTTATTGCCACACCAATAATGTGGACAAATCTTCCGATCCAAATCTTTTCTAAAACAACGCCAGGAGTGTTCAAAACATCTGAAAGTTAATTTCTCTCCCAACTAATGTCTGTTTGTTTTTTTATTTCCATTAATTTTGTTGTTGTTATCTGTTTGTTTTTACGTGTTTTTTTATTTCCATTAATTTTGTTGTTGTTATTTTTTTCGTCACTTTTTTCACGTGCTTCCGCACTTCAGGTGCTTGAAAAGAAAGGGTTATTCAAATATGTTGCATGAGCAACATAGTTGATGTTGTCATACGTATAATCATTATTTTTATTGGTTGAAAAGACTCTCACGATATACAAAATAATATAACGCACTGTTGTTTTAAGAACCTAATTTGCCTGCAGTTGGTAATCATCAAAGGAAAGCTCAGTACATATTCAATTTCCGCATTGAAAGTCTTGTTGATCTAGGTACAGAGTAAAGCAATATATAGAGTGACATAAACACGTGGCTTGCATGTCACAAGTAGGTGTCTCCTATATAATGAAAACAAAGCCTTATCCGTAGGTTCAACAGAATAGTGTTTTGAGCAATAACGAACTACTTTTAAGGCAACATAGAAAACTCGGCCTGCGGATTAAGTTTATTTTTGTGTCGCCTGTTTTCCTGAACCAGCATGGCTTTAAAATAGGAGCTGTTCGGAATAATATTCTTTGAAAACGACTGTGTTTCAGGCTACAATATCTAGTGGTTATACACTATATTTTGTATACTTTATTATGTCAACGAACAAGTCAAATCGATGTGCATTAATGCTGTCAGACAGTTTCCTCACTAAGTTAGCCCAGTTTGCTGATCGGTACTAATAAAATCATTCCCGAAGTGGCACATACATGCGTTGCTTTTAACAAGGCTAACGCTCAAAGAAAAATGTGTTATCTACTAGTAATTTACATGACAAATACTTCGTTTCTCACTTTTTCGGGCACGTATAGCTTTTTCATAATGTAGTAACGTGGTTATTAGATTTCACATGTTGTTTAATCAGTGGTTCGGTATGGCTTTTAAGCAAGTCTTAAAGGATATTGAAGCGTATACTATTCTGGCATGTAAGGACTTTCTTGGTCTTGCAAATATGCATAACACGATTAAGTGGATAAAGTCGATTTTGCGACAGTAGAAAGAAGTAATTGCATTTTTTGTGTTTAAGTTAACCTGGTCCTACTGAGCTACGACGAAGGTGTTTTTTCAACCTCTCTTGCTTTTTATTATTGTCATATACCGGTATTGAACGTGCAATTTTCTCCAGATATTTTCCTAAATAAGAAAGGAGATGACTTTCTCATCCCATTTTCTATTTAACAATCAATCTTATCCGAGTCATTTTGGATGGTCGGAACAACCTCCGGAGTAAACTTTCAGGTTAATGTTATCGCTAGAATATGAGCGAAAAGGGTGGATCTACGATCAGCTTAAGTCGTTGGGGTATAAACACGTGCGGGATTTCTATCTGTGCCTGATCAAAATCTTATGGGATTAGTAGAAACCCCTTCGTATTATTATGAGGGTTAATTGTAAAATTATGATCCTGCTACTGAATTCGACAGGAAATAGTTTTCGTCGTGTAAAATGGAGCACACGGGTAATTTATTTTTTAAATATTTTCCTCTTTTTGAACTTGTAAAATAAATGCGTAAAACATTGATGTGAAAAGCTCCTAGATTTGGTGTTCTTTGAAGGATGTTAGAAATGGAAATGTACACAGCAAAAGTCAGCAATATACCCAAAATTCTTTACCAGAGTGTGATCTAGATAAACAGCAATTGTTATTCTAATCTAAGTACTTTCACAATTTGTTTAACAGCAAAATTAGAATTTCTGGACCAATAGACGCCCTTCTTTTATCTCGAATATGGATCAACCACCCTACCCCGGATAAGGCTTTAGGTCAATTTTGTTCCACAACATTATTATTATAATTCAGTGCAGCGGAAAAAAACTGTTATGGATTAGTGCCATAATAAAAAAGAGGCCATAAAACCGTTAAGTGACCCATCAATATCAAAGACCCTAGATACA